>NC_060125.1:363687213-363992293 GCF_021461395.2 Schistocerca americana | reverse complement strand
AACGGTTGTTTATTTGTTCAGCATGGGATCCACCTGCTCTCGAACTGATTGTACACATGGTAATGGTCCAGACTAATGTTGGGAAACTCCGTTGTACAGGTTGTAAAGGGTATAAATGCATTTCTGTTGTCGACTGCGGACGGTGGACTGAACAGTATTACACAAGTATTTATGTCAGACTAATAATTATAACCATTACAAGTAGTATACGCTGGACGTTCTGGCCGAGTAGGTCTAGGCACTTCAGTCTAGTACCGAGCAACCGCTACGGTCGCAGGTTCGAATCCTGCCTCGGGCATGGATGTGTGTGATGTCCTTAGGTTAGTTATGTTTAAGTGGTTCTAAGTTCTATGGGACTGATGACCTCAGATGTTAAGTCCCATAGTGCTCAGAGCCATTTTTGAACCAAGTAGAAGTTTTGAGGTTCGTTAGTACCTCCAAGTACACATAACTAGAGCAAGCTATTAATGCTTATTTTCCCCCCGGCTGCAGGTCAGGTGTTGAAATGTGGACGCGTGGGTGCAAGACAGTTTAGGGTACACTCACAGAAGTAGTCCATTTATTGGTGCAGTACGACCATGCAGAAAACACGTGTGTGGGAAGACTGTTCGACACAGAAAAAAAAACAACCAACACAGTGATGAGTATACGTATCTTCACTTTTGCCCATTACACCCTTAATGTACAGTAAATTTTCTGCAGCTGTGATGCTGGGGTTAGTTTTAGCATTTTCTTTGTGGGCTTTTTTTGTCACAGTAAGACATAGCGCGTAAGATCAGTTAGTGTGTTGGTCACTCTTCAGTGACTCTACATTTGTCTCATAACTCAGGGCAAATGTCTAAATTGATGCCCATATGTTTCTTGAAATCTGTTACTTTCTGGTGTTTAGGAAGTTTAACGCAATTGATGTTCCACAAACACAAATATTACTACCATTTACATTCATCAATAATAACTGAACGGAAATTTTCCACTTATCTTTCCTTTTCATTTTTGTAGGAGTAAGACTCCAAACGAAAATATGCCACAGTTAAGATTGCTATGCATATTCTTTCAGAATTCTGACTGGAAATACACCTTATTGTACTTCGACGGGACACTGTGAATAGATACATCAGTTTTGTGTAAATGAGTAGGATTGCCTTGGACTGCTTTAGAATATTGATCTACGAACCTAAGTACACTGGCTGCGCCTACGTTTTCTTAACTCTTCATATTTTATGTATTTGAAGAACAGCCTGCTCACCGACGCGTATCGTGTAGTACAGAATACAACAACTGAAGAAAAGAGCGTAAGAACAGGCACTTTCACGTTCGAGAGAAGACAAGCGATGTGATTAGAGAAAGCTGATGACAGGCCATGCACAAACGTGGAGATTCCATGTACGGAAGGAACAACTTTTACGTAGAAAATGAGACACACAGGAATTGTTTGCTTACAAAATAATTTACAGTCCACCGTAATAACATTGGTTTCCAAACGAAATTGCTGGTCGCTTTCGTGGTGAGAGTGAACCATAGCATCTGCTTTATGATGCAGTGACGGCAGATGACGGCTGAAACGGTAATTTCGCTTCGAAATAAATGTGATAGTACCAGATAATTTATTATTTTTGGATTTGTGATGATGTGGAGCTTTACAGCTGTCAAACAATTGTGAAACTTGTTAGGTGGCAGTGGATTTTACCATTTCCCAAGGGCATCTCATCGACTAGGCAATTCGACTGATGTGTCACCCAACATATTTTGCTGCATAACAGACTAAATTCGCATGTCAAATGATAATGAAAGAGTGCGTGGCTGACCGGAATACAATTCTAAGTAATCCCATTTCGAATTTGCATGTACATAAATTTCGGTAGCAGTGCAGACCCTGAATAGCGAGAAGACAACCAGTCACTATCCAACATTTTCGTTTAAGTCACATTTGGAGACCTTTTTTAAAGGATAGGGTGAGTTATAAGTACCGTGGCAGGAAGGGATGAATTTCACTTCTCAACAGAGTCACATAGGGAGAGGTAACCCGTTACATGAAATCTGTTGACAAGAAAGGAGGCTCTCTCTTCGAAACAACGGTTGTCCAACTACTTAATTAACATAGTTCAAGTGTAGTATATTGCAGAATCCATTTGTGCAGAGTTTACTTCTGCTCTCACTTGTTTGTTTTAACTCACTGGGTACCAAAGGATAGACATCTATAACTACTAGTATAATTATTAGTACAAACTATTTCTATCCTAAATCATTTTGTAATCAACATGATAACAAAAACAACATAATAGTACAGCGAATGCATTGTTTGTTCTAAAAGTAGATTACCTACTCTCATTACATTAAATTACTTGGTATAGAAACTCTTCAGGAATCCTCAAATAATTGTTTTTCTGATGTCTAAGCAATACTGTGATTCATACGCCCTATCTTGCAGAGCCAGAACATAAAGACTTCTACACACACTCAGAGCGATTCTAACATGCCAAGTGGTGGGGTGCAGACTGTAAGAATGGCTGGTATGTTAGATAAAGGCGACCCTGTCAGAATAGTGAAAATGGTAGCAATTCTGATTAGCTAGTAGTAATTCTGATAAGCAGTCGTCATTAGATAAAGCTGATAGCATATTAGAAAAAGTAGTGATTCTGATAAGCAATTAAAATTACAGAAACCAGCCACAATTCTGTAAATTGTGAGAGAATTCTGATAACCAATTATAATTAGATGAATCTACTAGGATGGGAAAATGAGCGATTACAGTTAAGTGAACATTCCAGGATTGGCGAAAATGATAGTAATCCTGATAAGCAATGACAATTAGATCAAGTTACCAGGATACAGGAAATGGTACTGATTCTAATCAGTTGATGTCATTAGATGACTACAGCAATTATTTTGACCATGTCTGCAGAGTAAATATTTTGCTTGAAAGTTTGAAAAATATAGAATCTCTTTCACTGCAAGAAAAACACTTGAGCTGATCCAGGAGAATAGAGTAAATGCGTCGCACATCTAGAATTAATGGAAACATTAAATTTACAATATACTAGAGCACTTGCCCATGTTTTCTATATTTATTGTTCTTTTCCCTGAGTTCTTTTCCACCACGAGAATAATGTTAGATTGTCAGGGAAAATAAAGAGAGCAACAATTTTTTGCAAAATTAAAGTCCTTTAAAAACTTTTTTTTTAGATCAGAGACATCAGGTACAACATGAATAATTTTTCTGAAAAGTGTAAAATCTTACAATTGTTTTTTGGCTAGGAGCCAAACCTCGTAAACGTTTAGAGGGACAAAGAGCGTCAGACCGGTTCGACATGGCAAACAGTGGTTGGTCTCAACAGTTTCGAGGTAGAGGGGTTGGACGAGATCGAGCTGGATGAGCAGCCTGGGACTCGAAAAGACATTTACAGTCGTAATTGAGTGTAACGTAGGGCGCACAAACTTCCCAGTTGGTACATCACGCGAAGGAACGATGTGGGACAGGAGACTAGAAATGAAGCGGAGATGCTAAGCAAACAGGAGTGTCACGTCAGGAAATTGATGGACTTTGGGAAACAGAAGTGATCGGTGATGAGTCAAGTGGGGGAGTAGCGGAAATCATGAGCGATGATGAGCAGGACGAATTGGTTTACGGGGAACAGCACACAATCGTAGAGGATCGAAGGTCCCAAGATCGGAAAGAACGTAATACCGAAATATTGCATGTTAGTGCACCAATACTACGTACAGGGGAGAAAGAATCGGCTGTTGACAAACGAAAAAGGAAAGATTGCATTCAATGGTAACAGGTAAGAAAGACAGTAAACACGACGAAGAACTTGACATCTTGGAATTATTGTAGGAAATGATTTGGGGAATTCCTGTAACTCAAGAAAAAACCTGTCAAGAAATCAAAAACCTCCCAAGAAGTATCAGATAGTCAAAAACAGACCCAACAAGTGCTTCGAAAAAACCGAAAAGAGATTCGAGAGACCAAAGAGGCCCGTTAGGTCGTATAAGAGATGACGCGGTTGGCAACCCGTGACGCATTTTAAAAACTGACAACACAACAAGAACACTTGGAGAAAAATATACGTGACGTACAGAAAGAAACTACATAAATCCGAGGCGAACTAAACACATTATGCAAAGAGACTCTAAAGTGAGTCGAGAGGCTAACTTCAAAATAATCGCGACTAGGTCTTCGCGTAGGGCGAGAGGAGCAACAGAAGAAACGGTTGTAAGACAGAAAGAAACATGCACCAAGTTACTGGAGTTCAACAACAGAATTCTCACAACTGAATCCAAAAACAAGGACCAATTATAATGGTTGAAATCATAAATATTGCAAAGCATGGAGGGACCCAATGATACCTGAAGCGTGACTTTGGAGTCATTAAGCCCTTCTGCAACCTCATAAAATTTGATCAAAGCTCTTTTTGCACTAAATACGAGTAAGATACGGAATATTCGAAATGTGGACAGTGGCCAAAGACCACCACACAGTGCTACTGAAAAACGGGGTACATGAAGTGAGGAAGAACGCGAAAAGACATTTACAGTCGTAATTAAGTGTAACGTAGGGCGCACAAACTTCCCAGTTGGTACATCATGCGAAGGAACCAATGATCAAACGTACATAAGAGAAACAGACAATCCGCAGTCAAAATTATGCGAATTACGAGACTAACATCAGGTTCAAAACAGAAATGATGATGCCGCAACAAAATCTGATGGGACATGCGCGCACGGCAACTCATGCAGCGAAGTGTCAAGTCACACCAGAGACAGATACCATACACAATTAATAACGCAATGTGCCCCAACACACATCACAGAATAGTCTATGACGTGTAACACTCCATGGACAGGGACCTGGTCAGAACAGGGACAGGTACCGCAAACAATTAATAACGGCTCTGAGCACTATGCGACTTAACTTCTGAGGTCATCGGTCGCCTAGAACTTAGAACTAATTAAACCTAACTAACCTAAGGACATCACACACATCCATGCCCGAGGCAGGATTCGAACCTGCGACCGTAGCGGTCACGCGGTTCCAGACTGAAGCGCCTTTAACCGCACGGCCACACCGGCCGGCAATTAATAACGCAATGTGCCTCAAGACACAACACAGAATAGTCTATGACGTGTAACATTCCAGGGACAGATACCTGGTCAGACCAGGGACTGGTACCGTACACAATTAATAACGCAATGCCTTAAGACACAACACAGAATAGTCTATGGCGTATAACAATCCGATGGCGTTGGCAAGACAAGGCACAGAATCTATAACGGACGCAAATCAAGGACGCGAAAACATATCTGTAATAGTAAAAATGTTAGATGCAGCGCAAGCAGACACAGGAAACAGTGTAGATTTAAAACGACGCAGAACGCACCTGCAAAGTCTGCAACAATCGATAGTGGTTCAGTAAGCAGAAGTAACAATATGGCCACAACACGTGGAAGATGGATACAGTGATCGAGTTAGCGTCATACGGTGGAATAACAAATTTTGAGAATGACCAATCCTTAACCGTCAGGAAGTCAGAGCATTATAAAGAAGATGAAAGCACATAGCATCCACGGATCTCTATATAGTAATTCCCATTGGGTTTATAGGAACATTGGCCACTAGCGTATAAACTGCACTTTATATGTGCTCACATGAAAGATGCTGAAGCAGAAGCCATGCACAGAGTGGCAAGGAATTTCACACCATATGACGATTTTAAAAGTTTTTTTCTTAGAATGTGCTGGTCAACTGAAGCATAAAGTCGTATAAGTATGAGTTGGTCCAAAAGGCCGTTTTCGAACATTGTGGGCGGAAGAGTCCAGTGATGCGGACTGATGCGTCTCTGTACGACGAAACTGCCAATTCAGACCAACAGTCCTTAGTAAGAAGAACAGGAGGTAATGTGCAAGCGTTGAAAGGAAATGGAATACATGTATAGCGAAGAAGAAGCACGTAACGAAGTTATCAGAGACAAGTTAAAGGTGATGGACAAAGCTGCAGCGTCGGCCGGAGTGGCCGAGCGGTTCTAGGCGCTACGGTCTGGAATCGCGCGATCGCTACGGTCGCAGGTTCGAATCCTGCCTCGGGCATGGATGTGTGTGATGTCCTTAGGTTAGTTAGGTTTAAGTAGTTCTAAGTTCTAGGGGACTGATGACCTCAGTAGTTAAGTTCCATAGTTCTCAGAGCCATTTGAACCATTTGAGCCAAAGCTGCAGCGACCTTGAGTGACTGTAGGCGGATACAAGATGACTTAGACAAAATTTCTTGTTGGTGTGATGAATAGCCGCTAGCTCTAAATGTAGAAAAATCTATGTTAATGTGGGTGAGTGAGAAACAAAATCCCATGATATTTTTATACACTGTTAGTAGTGTCCTGGTTGACAGAGTCACATCGTTTAAATACCTGGGCGTAATGTTGCAAAGCGATACGAAATGGAATGAGCATGTGAGGATTGTATTAGGAAAGGCGAATGGTCAACTTAAGTTTATTGGAAGTATTTTAGGGAAGTATAGTTCATTCCTGAATATTGCTTGAGTGTTTGGGATCTGTAACATATCAGATTACAGGAAGACATCGAAGAAATTCACAGGCGGACTGCTAGATTTGCTACTGGTAGGTTTGAACAACACGCAAGTGTTACGGAAATGCTTCAGGAACTCAAATGGGAATTCCTGAAGGGAAGGTGAAATTCTTATTTGGGAATGCTATTAAGAAAATGTAGAGAACCAGCACTTGAAGTTGACTGCTGAACGATTCTGCAAAAAAATGGTTCATATGGCTCTAAGCACTATGGGACTTAACATCAGAGGTCATCAGTCCCCTAGAACTTAGAACTACTTAAACCTAACTAACCTAAGGACATCACACACATCCATGCACGAGGCAGGATTGGAAGCTGCGACCGCAGCAGCCTCGTAGTTCCGGATTGAAGCGCCTAGAACCGCTTGGCCACCGCGGCCGGCACGATTCTGCAGTTTCCAACATACATTGCGCATAAGAACCCCGAAGATACGAGACATTAGGGTTGATATTGAGGCATATAGACAGTCGTTCACCCCTCCTATTTCGAGTGGAACAGGAGAGGAAATAACTAGTGGTGGTATGGGATACCCTCTGCCACGCGGAGTAGCGTTGTAGATGTAGATATAAACACACTGTGCACCAAACGTTAATGACGATTGGAGTACGTTACATGTGATAATGTCACAAGCGTGCCTCTTTGTCCAGTTCAATATTTAGTTCGGGGTTGCATTCTATAACCTCCTTCGTGTTGTGTACAGCCAAGTAATATTGTAATGCTGAACGGCACTTAGGAACGGTTATCCAAGTATGTTAATTAACGTTGTTTAAGTGTAATATATAGCAGAATCTATTTCTGCTGAGTTTAATTTTGTTCTTACCTGTGTGTTTTAACTTATCGGGTAGCAAATTGTTGTCATCTATAACTATCTGGTACCTGGATCAAGATTCGTGGGTCCTTTTTCCAATGAAATTACCAGTAAATCATTTCTATCCTGAATCATTTTGTAAACAACATGACAATAGAAACGGTTTGCTAGTACAGGAAACGAAAATATTGTCCTGAAATTAGCCTTCCTGTTCTTGTTTAATTAAATTACTTGGTAGAACAGACGCTTTCATGAATCCACAGATAACTGTTCTTCCGTTATCTAATCAATTCCACGAGTCATTCTCCCTACTTTGTAGGGTCAGAACACAAACACTTTTACACACAATCAGAGCGATCCTAGCGTGGCAAGTGGTGGAGAGCAGACTGTAAGAATCGCCGGTACGTTAGAAACGTCATTATAGATGGCCACCAGCTTAATGCTAAATGCAACCGGTTTCGATCAATAAACCGTTACTAAGCTGAAGCAAAGCGTGAGAAGCTTTTCACTACAAGCGAACAACTTCGTTGTAGGTATTGCCAGCATTCCGTTGTGCTGTAAGGCTGCCACGGAAGACAACCAGAGGGACTCTGCTATGAAAAGAATGGCACCCCAGACCATAATCACTCCTCGTTGTCGAGCCGCGAGAGGGGCGACACTCATACACGTCTTTGGCTGGGATCTCAATGAATAGAGTAGAATTGTCTTCATCGATGATTAAACCCCGATTCCCAGCCGTTTCTGGAATCTTAGTGACTAGAGTATATTGTGATGAGTCGCGGTTCGTATTAAGTCCCGACGCCAAGTGAAATCGTTTCTGGAGACACCCCGGACAGTAGAACCCCTCTATTTGTCATCTACGGCACCCTTACAGCAAAACGGTATGTCGAAGATATTCTACACCCCGGTTTGTTTTCCATCACGGTAAGCCATCCTGGGCTTATGTTTCAACAAGATAATTCCCACCCGCACATGATGAGAGATGCTGCTGCTTGTCCGTGCTTGCCAAAGCCTACACTGGCCACCAAGGTTCTCGGATCACTCAAAAATTAAGAACGTTGGCGGATTACGGGCACCGCCCTCCAACCAGCTCGAAATGTTGATGATCTAATGCGGCAGTTGGACAGAATTTGGCACAATATCCACCAGGAAGACATCCAACAACTTTATCAATCAATTCCAAGCCGAATAACTGCTTGCAAAAGGACCAGACGTGGACCGACGGATTACTGATTTCCTCAAATTGTGAAGCTCTTTGTCTTGAATAAATTCTTCTTCATGAAATTGTAATTATTTGTTTATCCGTACATGTACATCTCATTAACTGACTTCCATCCCACTCTCATAATTCCTTTGTGGTGCATCGTACGTACATTACGCGAAATGACATTGGAGGTAATATAAAGACTCGAACTCATGCGGAGTTTTGCCAACAGTCTTTGCTGGACACCATTCGCAGCTAGAACATGAATGAGGGGGCAAATAGTAGTAATCCGAGATGCACCCTCCGTCACATACCGTAAGGTGACTTCGGGACTATAGTTGTAAAAATAGTGAAGAAACAGTGCACATGTAGGCCTAGCACCGACTCCTCTTTTGGTAACAAAAGGCCAGTGAGGAACCCTCATAGAAGCAAGGATCGGTGCGCCCTGCCGATGCCGATGAGAGCAGGATAAACGTGATACTGAGCACGAACAGCGCAGAATTAGAAACAAACGAAGGAAGATTAACGCTTAACCGTCAACTGACGGTGAGACCATTTGAGACGAAGCACAAACTAGGGTGGAGAATGAATTCCACCTTGTCCTCTTAAAAGGAATCCTCTTAGAATTTTCGCTGATCTATTTGATATGATCATGGAATACCTTAATATGGATGACTGCATTATGATTTAAATCCCATTCCACCTAAATGAGAAACCAGTGTCTAGAGCATTGAGCCACCTCACTTGGTAAGGCAGGTTGACCAGTCTAAAGGAAATTTCGACTCATATATGTAACGGACCTTACAGTTACAGCTTGTTCAGAATTGCAGTAGGAGCGAGTCGTTCTTTCAAGCAGAGCTAGCTAGTTTCGGACAGCATAGAATGGCAATCACTTCATAATGGCTACTGTACACACCTGTATTGTATTGTTAGATCGTTAATGATTGCAAGGACCGGCCACAAAACATTAGCGGGCTGAAGTCGACCGACTTCTACCGACATCTTTCCGTGAAGAAGTAGGCAGCTTTCGGTCAGGAGATTGTGAAATATTGGTACGTCCATTCTGTTGAATGGGTGCTGGAACACTTCCGTTTGTGTGATGATAGTTGAGCTTCATTTACTGTGTACTGGATTGTGACATGCTTGCCATTGCTTCCACTGCTGAGAAGCCATCAAAGTCTCAGACGGGGAAACAAAAGTGCTAAGGTGCACAGTGGCAAGACATTGCTTTATCGTTTGAGACCGGCTTCAATATGTCCTACAGTGACAACTGGAAGTGTGTATCTATAGCTACATATACAGGGTGAGGCAGTTAAACGTCAAATATGTTTGAATCTATCTAGATGAACTCTTAAACTGGCAGGAAAACACGACTGAAAATATTAAAGAATCTGAAAGCCGAGTTAATTAGGTACGTCCCATGGTATACTGAACACGTGGAGTGGAGCAATCAGTTGCCCTTCTTACATACAAAATATTTGTCCGCCCCGTTCTTGAATATGGATGTCAAGCATGGATTAGGTCATCAAACCAAACGAAAAAAATTCCATCTGCTGAACGGAGGATGCTTCGAATAGCCGGAGACCTATGCTACAACTTCCCGACAAACTCCCTTCACGAACCGCTTAAAACGAAGAATATGCTAGACGTAATAAAAAAAAAAAAAAACAAAATCACGAGATTCGGGCTGAGCAGACCACTAATAATGGGTTTGCGGAATTACTCTGACAGCAAGATCGTATAACATTTATTTTTCCGAGATTCAAATGTGGACTTCCTCCCTATATTATTCTAGAAGCAATATCGAATTCACTCCAACAGAATACGCTGGGAAACGAAGAAATCAGTGAAACTGTCAACAGACCAAGAACTCCTACAAGGATTTGGGATTACGTAGAAGCTTGATATAGAAAGACCAGATTACTGAGCAAATTGACTGCAGTCAGCTCCTACAGAAGAAGGCAATATTCTCTACATCGACTAGATTTTATGTATTTTCATCTTCTACAGAATCAGACGGAAATTTTCTACACTAACAAAATTACTATATCACAATATAACACTATCAAGACTACTGAGACAATATGAAGATATATAAGCCGAACAACAAGCAACCAATCCCAGCTGGTGTTTTTTCGACTGACAGGATATTCCCTCAGCCGTAAGGCAAATGCCGGGATTTGGAACGAAGGAAACTTGATGAGTAACATCTTTAGCTTAACCATCATGCAATTACAAATCCTACAAAATTAAACAAGCACCCAACTGTCCTGAATATATGGTGTCACAACAATGCAAACAACTATTCTCCACCCAACTGTCGTAAGTCATTTGTGTCGCAACAGCTAAACTACAACTATTATGATGAAAATGCCATGCTCTCCGACAGCCCAGCATCTCCTTCAGAAGAAAAAAAAAGGTCAAGAATGAGTAAATATGTCGATGTTCGGTTTTCGCTAAATTATAGTGGAGAATGTGGTGAATTGCTTGCTATTTGCAAGTATTTTTTATAGTCTCCAAATTACGACACCGAGCTTTTTTGTAATGGAACTATATGCTTTTTTCTGTGGAATTTGAATGAAGCTTCTAAAGAACTTTCAGCGACAGGAGACATATGGGTCTCCATCAAATAGTATCAATATAACAACGTCACAGGCCACTGTCATACGGTCAGAAGAGATTTCAGAAACGTCTGCCCTGTTATGCCAAATGCAAGCAAACATGTAACTCTGGTAGATTTCGTGTGTTTATCATAGCTGTTCACCAATCGCTCAAAATGTAGAGCTTGCCACAGGTAAAAATACGTAAGTGTTAAGCTTGAAGAGTGTGCAGCCCATTTTGCGTTTCCTGAGTGACCGTCCCAGGGCTCTCCAACTGTTCTCTTAAGAGATTTGTCATTATATGTGCAGAATGGGATGGACGTCTGTCATGTTGGTATCACACTGACTGCCCAATGTCAAGCGGGCTGCATTACAATAACTGTGGCAGCAGCATATCTTAGGAACCCGATATTCCTGAATGAATTTAGATTCCCTGCCAAGACTGACTTATTCAGGGTTTGTAAATTACGCTTTTGCTTCAAAAAACTTTTGCATAGATATTTCACATAACGTTGCAGTTTATGCAGGCAATATTCGGGAAACTGTAACTAATTTTGGATGTCATTTTCTTTAATCTGTAGTTGCAGTGAAATATAAGGAGGATAAAATGTGATGGAATGTACTGTACGCTGAACCCTTGTTTAGTTGATTTTTCTCCTACTTCAGAGATGCCTCTTAGTGACACTTTCACTGTGTCTGACATGCTGCTGAAATGTTACTTTGATCCGGCCGTTGTGGCCGAGTGGTTATAGGCGCTTCAGTCGGGAACCACGCTACCGCAACGGTCGCAGGTTCGAATCCTGCCTCGGGCATGGATGTGTGTGATGTCCTTTGGTTGGTTTAAGTAGTTCTAAGTTCTAAAGTTCTAGGGGACTGATGACCTCCGATGTTAAGTCCCATAGTGCTCAGAGTCATTTGAACCATTTTTGTTACTTTTCTTTTTCTTCTATCAGTTACTCTTTTCCTTTTCCTTGGTGTATTACATTCTCCACACTTCCAGCTCTTATTACTTTTTGTTATAATGTTTGCAAAACAGAATGAGCTTGGCACGATCTGGAACTCTTCAGAATACAACCGCACCAATGACATTTACCATAAACAATTTTCACTTTTTGGACTGTTGTACATAGTTTGAATGCCTCGACAGCTTTAAGAGCATTTCATCTGCTCGTTACACCAGCAGAACGCAAACAGATAAGCTTTCAGCACAAAGGAAAACACAAGAACCATTCATGAGTTACGTGTTGGCTTACATTTGATATAATAGGTCAGGCGATTATCGAACATCTTTTCCTTACGGGAGGACCGTAGTTTGCGGCAGTGTTATCTTAATACTATCGGATCAAGTCCAATACGTGTTATGTCACTTAAGTTCTCTTACAAGCTTCTTTCAAATGAAACAAAATAAAGGATACTTCCCTTTAAAAAAATAAATAACAATAAGAAGCTTAGTAGGTGTCGTAATTCGGCGGCTATAAACTAAAAAAAATTTACTTGCAAATTTCAGGATTGTTCGTCCAGCCGGCACCATTTAGGGGCACATGTTTGCGTGTGTATGTGTGTATGATGCCCTAGCTCTCAAAAGGATGACTACGAAGACTAGCAAGTTTTCGTTCTTTTGTGTGTGTCTATCGACGACTCATCGCTTCTCCTTGTCCGTGAGCGGTCTACTTTAATCTTTCCTACAACGAAAAGACCATAGTGATAGCCCTGCGCAGCATGGAGAGTTGCTGTCTACACAATTACAGTGCCCGGATAGTTCCTGCGGTGCACCATGGCATTCAGGTGATGCTACTGAATCAAACCCCGGGATCAAATTAATAGATCGCGCTGGCTACAGAATGGAACCAACTCCACCAGTCCTATGAACTGCCCACCCATCGTGTAAGACAGGCCGTAAAAAACGAACAATGGTGAGTCGGTTAGACTTCAACTTGAATCACCAGCATAGTTACTGTTAAAAAATGATTGTCCTACTTTTCTGAAAGAGGCTCGGTGCCATACCTAGATTAGTTTGACCTCAGTATACATGATTATTCAAAATCCAGCGTTGTCACATGGCTTTTTATTGGAATGGGCTGCACTCACGCTCGTGATGACAACTGACGAGCTACTTGCCCGAGAAATAGCCTCCCAAAGCCCTGGAGAGTTGACAACAGCCGGTGGAGCAGTGTGCTGTATCCATGTACCGTGGCTGTTTCTTCCAGACATAGCATAGCCTGAATGCGGACTCAGTAAGTCCCCCGCACTTGCATATTTCTTGAATAATCATTCTTATGACTTGTTTTATGCTGCGTACCAAGAGTTCTTCTCCTGTGACAACATATACATCTCACAGAAGCATTTGCAACCAATGTCCTTAATTATTTTCTGTGTCTCCCTTACAGATGTTACCCTCTGTAACTCCCTAGTACAATGGAAGTTATTCACTGACCGCTTCCTCGTGTGAATGTTCTCCATATGTTCCTTTCTTCGTCGACTCTGTGGAGAAACCTTCTTATCCTTTACCTTATTAGTCCACCTAATTGTCAACATCCTCTTGTGGCACACCAACCCAAACGCTTCCCTTCTCAAATTTTCCTGATTTCCCACAGTCAAGATTCTCTACAACACAGTGCTGCAGTCCAAACGTACATTCTAAGAAGCTTCTTTCTCATATTAAGATCTACGGATTGTAGTAGTGAACTTCTCTTTTTATTTCCTTCACTGTATAGCCTGAATTCTAAGAGCGAAAGATTGCCATTCATGCCTTATATCCAATTTTAATCCAGGCACTCCGTACTTGGTCTTCCAGTCTTATTGTTCCCTTATGATTCAAATACATACTGTACATCACCCATCTTTTCCTGTAGCTCCCAGATATTTTTAAGAGAATTTCGAACATCTTACACCTTTTTAAACTGTCGTTATCACTCTTCTGTATATTATTCTTGTCAGCCACTTGAATGCATTAACTGTTAAGCCGTTTTTGACATTGTTTTCACCCATATATATTCTTGCTGCCTTCGGAATTGTGTGGAACATATCTTTTTCGTATGTCTGGTGGGGTGTCCTCAGCTTCATAGGTTCTATAAACCACCTTTATTAGTCATTTTTATGCTACTTCCCCTAATTATTTTAGAAATATCGAAGGAATGTTGTATCTCCTAACTGACGTGTTTGATTTGAAGTGATTCCAAGATCAGTCCAATTTTTACTCAGATACTGGGCCATTACGTCTTCTATATCAACTCCCTCTCCTTCTATCACATCTTGAACAAGTCTCCACCCCCGCTACCCCTCACCCCTCGTGGAGGTCTACAGTATTTCCTTTCTATGTGCTCCCTCGTCTGTTGCTGGTAGTGGAATTCCCTTTCCACTCCTGATATTACAGCCCTTTTAATTCAGATGTTTGTGTAGACTTATTCTGAATTGCTCATTCTAACGAGAATTTCTTTTCCAATTTTAGCTGCCTTCCCTGCTCTTCCTTTTAATTCCTGCATGATTTATATTGGTGAATTCCTATTCTTCTCAAAATATTTTTTTCTTCCTCTTCACGGCGTTTAATTGAAGCATTTGTTTCATTGCCGAAGGCTTCTTTGCAGCAATCTTCCTTGTACTATGTCTTTGTCCACCTTCTGCGATTGCCCTTAAAGGCATGACTGTTAAGCTGATTGTGCCACTATTCTCACACTTGCCAGATCTTGAAGTTGTGGATGATATTTTTCCGAAAGTCAGAGGGTGTGTCATCAGACTCATACATTCCACGTACCTACCTGAATAGTCGTTTTGTTGCCACTTTCTCAAAAGATTTTATAAATCCTGAGGTAATGTTATCCATCCTTTCTGCCTTATTTGACATTAAGGCCTCCAAAGCTCTCTTAAATTTCGATTCTAATACTGGATCCCCCAACCCTTCCAAATCAACTTCGGTTTCTTCTTATATTACATCATACAAATCTTCCCCCACATTGAGGCCATCAATGTAATCTTTCCACTTATCCGCTCCCTCCTCTGGATTTAACAGTTGAATTTCTGTTGCACTTTTAATGTTACCACCCCTGCCTTTGATTTCAGCAAAGGTTATTTTGACTTTCCAACATCCTGAGTCAGTACTCCCGACAATCACTTCTTTTTCGTTTTTCCGTACAGGCATTTCGTCTTAGCTTCCCTGCACTTCTTCTTTATTTCATTCCTCAGTGACTTGTATTTCTGTATTCCTGAATCTCCCTTGTACTTCCTTCTTTCGCCGATCAACTGAAGTATTTCTTCTGTTACCAATCGTTTCTTTGCAGCTACCTTCTTTGTACTTATAATTTTGATTCCAACTTCTGTGATTTCCCTTTTTAGAGATGTCCATTCCTCTTCAAGTGTACTTCCTGAATCTCCCAGGACATTCTTGTACCTCATTCTTTCGTCGATCAACTGAAGTATTTCTTCTGTTACCCATTGTTTCTTTGCAGCTACCGTTTTTGTACTTATGATTTTGTTTCCAACTTCTGTGATTTCCCTGTTTAGAGATGTCCATTCCTCTTCAAGTGTACTGCCTACAGAACTAATACATATTGCTGTAACTATAGCCTTAGAGAACTTTAAGCGTATCTCGTCATTCCTTAGTACTTTCGTATCCCACTTCTTTGTGTATTGATTCTTTCTGACTAATCTCTTAAACTTCAGCCTATTCTTCATCACCATTACATTGCGGTCTGAGTCTATATCTGCTCTTGAGTAAGCCTTACAATCCAGTATCTGATTCAAGAATCTGTGTCCGACCGTGACGTAATCTAACTTTAAGCTTCCTGTACAGCCCGGCCTTTTGCAAGTATACCTTCTCCTCTTGTGATTCTCGAACGGAGTATTCGCTATTACTAGCTGAAATTTATTGTAGAGCTCAATTAGTCTCTCTCATTCCTTGTCCCAAGCCCATATTCTCTTGAAGTCTTCTCTTCTGCTCCTTCACCTACAACTGCATTCCAGTCCCCCATGACTATTAGATTTTCATCTCCCTTTACGTGGTGTATTACCCCTTCAAAATCCTGATATACTCTCTGTATGTCCTCCTCTTCAGCTTGCGACGTCAGCATGTATACCTGTACTATCGTCGTCGATTCTGATAGGGAGAATCCTATCACTAAACTTTTCACAGTAACGCACTCTTTGCCATACTTTCCTGTTCTTAACGAATCCTACTCCCGTTGTACGATTTTCTGCTATTGCTACCTTTCACTACAACATGATTATTAGATTTTCGTGTCGCTTTAAATACTGAATTATCCATTCAATATCCCCAGATAATCTCTGTACCTTTTTGCCTTCTGCTTGTGACGTCGACGTGCATATACGGCGTTGGTTTGCTGCCGCTAGTCATGAGGGCAACCCTGTCACAGCACTGCCACAGACTCTCTCTCTCTCTCTCTCTCTCTGATCTACCTTCCTAATCGTAATAAATCTTGGTCTTCTTAAATCATTTCATAGTACGGTTGTTGATATTACCTACACTCGCCTGATGCGAAATCCTTGCCGGCCGGAGTGGCCGTGCGGTTCTGGGCGCTACAGTCTGGAGCCGAGTGACCGCTACGGTTGCAGGTTCGAATCCTGCCTTGGGCATGGATATGTGTAATGTCCTTAGGTTAGTTAGGTTTAATTAGTTTTAAGTTCTAGGCGACTGATGACCACAGAAGTTAAGTCGCATAGTGCACAGAGCCATTTGAACGCTTTTTTAAGAAATCCTTATCTTCTTAGCACTTCACTCCGCTGACCACCACTCTATCTAGATTCAACCTTTGCATTTTCCTTTTAAAATTTTCTAGAATCCCCAACCACATTCCCGCTTCGTTCAGTAGAACGTCACCATTTGGTTGTTATTTGATCCTTCTTCATGATCGCCTCTCCAATGGCGGCAGCCTCCCACGCATCCGAGTGGGTGACCAGTCCGGAATCTTTTGCCAATGAAGAGATCATTATGACATTCTAAAATACAAACCACTTCTCATGTGGATACACATTATCTGTCTTTAATACAGTGGTTCCCAATGCTTCTGCAGCCTCATGGCGTTGCTGATTCTTTTGCGCTTTTTATGTGCAGTTTTGCACCCAGGGAGCAAGAGGTTGCCGTGCACTTCCCCTCTTTTTTTTGGCAAGACTTCTGGTAGAATGGGGTGCGTGTTTCTGCCGGAAGTCTTCGGCCGCAGTTGCTATTATCTTTATTCTAAAATAACTCAGAAGCTGGGACTGAACAATGGACCCACGACGTTTTAATTACTAGTCCAAAACCTACCATTAGACGACGGGCTCCAATTCACCTCTAATTCTAACCATTACTTTCGAAAGTATGACCTGCGACACTTTACGGTAAAGTGCGGTTGAGGCAAGTCAAACCACTAAGATCGATGGAAATGATGAAACTAACATTGATTAAATCTGTTGATTCCTTGAGTACATACACTGCTAATTTAAGAATTTATGACATTATTCCTCAAAATTTCTATTATTGTACTGCAACTTAAAACTAAATAATTTATATAGAATGGTTTTTAAGTATATTGAATCCATCCGATAATACCATCAGAACTGTTTTCCTGACACAAAAAGGACGAGCAACGCTCAGGAAATGCCGGAACTGAATGTTCACGTTAGTGTTCATGTATTCCCAACGAATAACTCAGAGTGTCACATTTTATAATATCTCTCTACCAAATGGGCTCCGGCAGATACCAACTTCTTTATCTCACTTTTCTCTCTCCCCACGATATTAATAACGGAAATTCTATTATTTTCTAACTCGTAAACCATCTTTTTTGAGTCATAAATCTTCTGACTGGTTTGATGCCGCCTGCCATGAATACCCCTCCTGTGCCAACCTCTGCATCTCAAAGTAGCACTTGCAACCTACGTTCTCAGTTACTTCCTGGATGTATTCCAATATTTGTTTCCTCTGCAGTTCTTGCCCTTTACGGTTCCCTCTAGTACCATGGAAGTTATTCCTTGGTGTATTAACACATGTCTTGTCATCTTGTGCCTTCATCTTGTCAGTGTTATAAATATATTCCTGTCCTCTCCGATTACTCGCAGCACTTGCGCATTCCTTACCTTATTGCCCCCCTAATTTTCAACATTACTCAGTAACACATAATCTCGAATGCTTAGATTCTTTTCTGTTTCGGTTTTCTCACCGTCCATGACTCACTATGATACAATGTTGCGCTCAAAACGTACATTCTCAGGAATTTCTTCCCAAAATTAAGGCCAATGTTTGATACTAGTAGACCTATCTCGACTAGGAATGCCCTTTTTCCCAGTGCTAGTTTCCTATTGAGGTCCTCCTATCTCCATTCGTCATAGGTTATTTTGTCACCTCGGCCTCCGATTTACTCTCAGTCCATACTGTGTACCCATTAGACTGTTCATTCCAAAGAGCAGATTGTGTAATTTTTCTTCACTTTCACTGAGGATATTAATGTCATCAGCGAATATTATTTTCAATTTTAATTCAATTCTTCAATCTTTCTATCATTTCCATCATTGCTTTTTCGATGTATAGATTGAACAGCAGGGGTGAGAGACTACTTCCCTGTCTAGCATCATTTTCAATTCGATCGTTTCGTTCTTGGTCTTCCACTCTTATTATTCCCTTTTGGTTCTTGTATATGTTGCATATTACTCACGTCTCCCTATTACTTACCCTGTTGTCCACAGAAATTCCAACATCTTGAACCATTTGACATCGGCGAACGGCTATTCCAGGCCGAGAAATCCTATCAGTGTGTCTTGCTTTTGCTTTAGTCTTGCTTGCATTATCAACCGAGAAATCAGAACTGCGTGCGTGGTATCTTTACCTTTCCTCAAGCCAATTGCCCCTCATTCTTCTGTATATTATACTTGTCAGCAACTTGGATGCGACTGCTGTTAAGCTGGTCGTGTGATAACTCTCACACTAAAGAGTTCTTGCTGTTTTGAATTGTGTGAATGATATTTTTCCGAAAGTCGGCTGGTATATCGCCAGTGTCAGACGTTCTACACACCAACGTAAACAATAGCTTTGTTGCCACTTAGATATTCTGTTGGAATGTTATCTGTTCCTTCTGCCTTACTTTATCTTAAGCCTTCCAAAGCTCTTTTAAATGCTAATTCTAATACTGGATCTTCTTCCATATCGACTCTTGTTTCTTCTTCTATCATATCAGGTACACTATGTGCTCAAAAGTATCTCGACACCTGTTTGAAAGAGACTTACAAGCTCGTTGCACCCTCCATCAGTGATGCTGGAATTCAATATGGTGTTGGCCCGCCCTTAGCCTTGATGATAACTTCCACTCTCGCAGGCATACGTTCAATCAGGTGCTGGAACGTTTGTTGGGGAATGGCTGCCCATTCTTCACGGAGTGCTGCACTGAGGAGGGGTATCGATGTCGGTCGGTGAGGCCTGGCACGAAGTCGGAGTTCCAAAACGTCCCAAAAGTGTTCTATAGGATTCAGGTCAGGCCTCTGTGCACGACAATCCATTAAACGGATGTTACTGTAGTATAACCACTCCGCCACCGGCCTTGCTTTCTGAACCGGTTCTCGGTCGTGTTGAAAGATACAATCGCTATCCCCGAATTGCTCATCAACAGTAGGAAGCAAGAAAGTGCTTAAAATATCAATGTAGGCCTGTGCAGTGACAATGCCGCGCTAAACAGCAAATGGTGTAAGCCCCCTCCATGGTAAACACGACCACACCATAACACCACCACCTCCGAATTTTACTGTTGGCACTACACACGCTGGCAGATGACGTTTACCGGGAATTCACCATACCCACACCCTGACAACGGATCGCCACATTCTGTACTGTGATTCGTCACTCCACACAACCTTTTTCCACTCTCCGATCGTCCGATGTTTACGCTCCTTACATAAAGTGAGGCGGCGTTTGGCATTTACCGGCGTGACGTGTGGCTTATGAGCAGCCGCTCGACCATGAAATCCAAGTTTCCTCGCCTCCTGCCTAACTGTCGTACTCGCATTGGATCATGATGCAGTTTGGAATTACTGTGTGATGGTGTGGGTTGATATATACCTGTTACACATTACGACCCTCTTCAATTGTTGGCAGTTTCTGTTAGTCAACAGACGAGGTAGGCCTGTACGCTTTTACACTGTACGTGTCCTTTCACGTTTGTATTTCACCATCACATCGGAAACAGTGGATTTAGAGATGTTCAGATGCGTGGAAATATCTCATATAGACGTATGACGCAAGTGACACCCAATCACCTGACCACGTCCGAAATCCGTGAGTTCCGCGAAGCGCCCCATTCTGCTCTCTCACGATGTCTAATGACTACTGAGGTTGCTGATATGGAGTACCTGGCAATAGGTGGCAGCACAATGCACCTAATATGAAAAATGCACCTAATGCACAATGCACCTAGTATGTTTGTTTTTTCTGGGTGTCGGGATACTTTTGACCACACAGTGTAAGTCTTCCCCTTCGCCCTGTCAGATCTCTCCTCTGAATTTAACAGTGAAATTCCCATTGAACTCTTTGTGTTACCACCCTTGCTTTCAATTTCACCAAAGGTTCTTTTGACTGTATACTGAGTCAGTCCTTCCGACAGTCATTTCTTTATTGATTCCTTCACATTTTGATGCACCCGTTTCGCCTTACCTTACCTGCACTTCCCATTTATTTCATTCATGTTACTTGTATTTCTGTTAGCCTGTATTACCCTCAACATTTTTGTACTTCCTTCTTTCGTCGAACATTCGAATTTCTTCTGAAACCGTCGCGTTCTCTACAATTACCTTCTTTGTACGTATGTTTTTCAAACTTCTGTGATTTCCCTTCATAGAGATGTCCATTCCTCTGCAACTGAACTGCCTAATGAGTTATTCCTTTTCATACTACCCATAGCTTCAAAGAAGATATAGCGTCTCTTCATTCCATAGTTCCTCCGTATTTCGGTATTCTTTGCGTATTGATTCTTCTTAAATTTTAGCTTGGTCTTCATCAGTACTAAAGTGTGAACTGAGTCTATATCTGCTCCTGGATACGCCTTACAATCCAGTATCTGATTTCGGAATCTCTGTCTGACCGTGATCTACTCTGGCTGAAATCTTCCCGTATCTCTTACCCTTTTTCAAGCATATCTCCTCCTCTTGTGATTCTTGAATAGAGTATCAGCTATTACTAGCAGAAATTTATTGCAGAACTGAATTAGTCTTTCTCGTCTTTCATTCCTAGTACGAAGCTTATACTATCCCGTAACCCTTTCTTCCACTCCTTCCCCTGCAACTGCATTCCACCACATTCCAGTTCCCCATGACTATTATATTTTCATCTCCAATTACCCACTCAATTATCCGTTCAATATCCTCATGTACTTTTGTTGTGGACTGGCAAGACAGCCAATCCACAGCGACGGGTAGCCGAAAGGCACGCGTTTAAGCTCACGCAGGCTGGCGTGAGGTCTGGAACAGTTAAAGGAGTTGAGTCTAGTAAAAAAGGTACATAGCGGCTGGAATACTTAACTTTAATCCATAATTGGTGAACATCGGTCTGACGGTACATGCATCACAAGATAAATAGCAATTGATAATGGCGCCTTGTTAGGTCGTAGCAAATGACGTAGCTGAAGGCTATGCTAACTATGGTCTCGGCAAATGAGAGCGTAATTTGTCAGTGAACCATTGCTAGCAAAGTCGGATGTACAACTGGGGCGAGTGCTAGGACGTCTCTCTAGACCTGCCGTGTGGCGGCGCTCGGTCTGCAATCACTGATAGTGGCGACACGCGGGTCCGACGAATACTACCGGACCGCGGCCGATTTAAAGGCTACAACCTAGCAAGTGTGGTGTCTGGCGGTGACACCACAACTTTCTCTATCTGTTCATCTTCGGCTTTTGACGAGGTGTGTATACCTGAACTATTGATGACGATGTCGGTTCACTGTCAGTTTTGAAAACAAGCCTATCATTGAACTGTTCACAATAACTCGCTCTCTGCTATGCTTCCGTTATACCGTTTTCAGCTGATTTGATGTTACTCTAAGCTCATCCCGCTAGAAATCCTCGTCTTCTTTCCGTTTCACTTCACTGAAACCCGCTATGTCTAGATTCAGCCTTTGTACTTCTCTTTTCAGTTTTTTTTAGCTTCCCTACCACATTCCTTTCACTGGTTATTCAATATTTTTCTCATAGTCAACTTCTCCTTGGCAGTCCCCTCTCGGAAATTCAAATGGGGACCTATTTCGGAATCTTTTGCCTGTGGAGAGATTATCACGACACTTTTTTCTGTTACAGGCCACAAGTCCTCTGGATACACATTATGTGTCTTTAATGCAATATTTTCCACTGCCTTATTCATCCTCAAGTCGTTGATAATTGCACATTCTTCCACCTTTATGGGCAGTTTTCCCCCCTAAGGGCCGGAGGTTGCCCTTATCCTCTGTCCTCTTCTCCGTCCTCTTTGACAAGGCATTTGGCAGACTGAGGTTGGCATCTTACACCGAGGCGGTGGTGAGGCTCGAACCTCGACCAAAGACTTTCTGACCACTATTCAAAGACGCGACCCCTAGATCACGGGTGCAACTTACACTTACAAACTGCCTAAGACTGTCTGAGGAATTCCAATCTCTTTAGCGAACTACCCAACCTATATCCATCACTGAAACAGCAACCACTTTATTGCATGCATTGTGTTCAACCTTCCAACGCCTCGAAACAACGTACTTAAACAGAGTACAAACCTAAATTCTTTGTAATCTGCCTACCACAGTTTACTGACTACCATGTGCTACAAACCATCGTGCCTATTTCCCGTCAGTTCTGCAGCTATGTCTCGACCAAATTACGTCGCAGTGCAACCAATGGGTCCTCAACATATAAACCACCCAAAACGCAGACGGTAATTACTATAAAAACTAGACACAATCTTTGCCTCCTTGATGTTCTGATATGTACAAGGCAGAGCAGAGGAAGCGCATGTTTTTTGAACTGCTAGTACGCGGCTACGAGAATGAATGTTGGCAGACTGCCCATACAATACAGTTTCAGTCGCTATGGAGCGTTGGACCGTAGAGCATTGTGTGTTCGTTGTCGAGCAGTACATTCGAAACAATGATTCAGTAGTAACAGTGCAACGTCTTTTCCGTCAAAATTTTAAGAGTTGGACGTCGAGGTACGGTTCCCGATCGAAATACTGTACTCCGATGGATCGCAGCGTTTAGAAGTACTGGATCTGTGATGAAAAAGAAATCACCTGGTCTTTCCCGTTCAGTTCGTACTCCGGAAAATGCGGACCGAGTGAGAACGGCAGTTGTTGCTAGCCCGAAACGATCGGCTAGACGACAGGCTGTAGCGCTGGGTATGTCACGTCGTTCCGTTCACCGCATCTTACATGATGATCTTAAGCTCCACCCGTACAAGACAATGATCGTCCAGCAGATTAGTGAAGGGGATTTTGTGCAGCGTAGAGAGTTTTGTCGCGTAATGGACGAAATCTGTACGGATGATGCAGATGCTACAGACTTCAAGAGTGATGCAGCACATTTTCATGTAGACGGTGACGTCATTGTTCAAAATTGTCGGTATTGGGCGCCGGACAACCCACATGAATTACACCAAAGGCCTCTCCACAGTTTAAAAGTAACAGTGTCGTGCTGCATTTCAAAGATGGGAATTGTTGGACCCTATTTTTTTGAAGAGGAAAGAACTGCAAACTCCAATTACTGTGACATCAGTGCGCTACGTTAAAATGTTAAACATCTTTCTTCGTCCAGAAATTGGAAGACGTCAAATGAACATGAAAGAAAAATAGTTTCATCAGGACGGTGCCACAGCTCACACGGCGAGAGCATCCATGGAAGTCGTTCGACAAATGTTCCCAGAACATGTTATTTCTGACAGGGTGATGTTTACTGCCCCCCTCGCTCCTCCGATTTGTCGATATGCGACTTCTTTTTGTGAGGTATTTAAAATCAAAAGTCTACATGAACAAGCCTCACACAATCAAAGACCTGAAGAATTCCATTCGTCAGGAAATTGAAGCCGTGCTGAATGAAATGTTGGAGAGAGCCATGCGTAACTTTCGGGATAGGACACAAATTTGTACCCAGCAAGAAGGACGTCATCTCTAAGACATTATTTTTCGAACCTAATGAAAGTATGTATATTTCAAATCTGTATTAAAAAAGTCTAATACTTAATGCTTGTTTTTATTATTTTTATCAAACCGTGTCGCAGTCATTCAATAGTGAAAAACATGCGTTTCCTCAGCTACACCCTGTATTTACGACTTTCCTGTCCAATTAACGAACACAGTGAGCTACTACAAATACTCGTAGTAAATTAATAAACGCCTAACATTCATCATCCAGAAATTCTAAAACACACTTAAACTAATAACCGACATATGTATCGATCCCCCAACCACAGTCTATTCTTGCAAGACCTTAAGCCTAGCTACGTTTCGTATTCCAATGTTTAGTGGAATTCCACACCACCAAAAATGTCACTCCCTGCAAAACATAGTGTATTTTGAAATTCACTCAATTAAGGAATTTTTTCCTGTTGTCAGTATTAAAATAAAATAGAAAGTGTACTTCATCGAAAATGATTTTTGTGATCTACTTCATTTCTTTGCAAAAACTTCACACAGAACGAGGGCTGCATAAATTGAATTAGAACACCTGAGCATTACCAATTCTGCTCGGGACCCAAACGCCTATAACATGCTTTTAATGCAGCCGGTATCAGATCAATATCATCCCTGAATATCGTTTAGGTGGTCTGTCGTTTTCATTTGAATAAATAATTTGAGAACACCCTGTAACTAGTAGCAGCGATACTTCTCGACTGCATGGAAGTATATGTTCCTCTGCAAGACGTCATCAGCAGTACCGTCCATGAACTTTTCACCTGAAAATGTCCGTTTCACAACTAGCCACATTACTTCGTATCAGAAAGACATATTTTATTAAGGACGTCTTTCAACATGAAACAAATGTATTTTTTCGACACCCGCATCGTTACATCGTTCCGCGTCGTTATTTGTGAAAGGAAACGAAATAGCTTCTTGTTTCAGTACAGAGAGTATTTCGCATTCGGTGTGTTCTGTAGCCGAGAAGGTGAATTTCCAACGTTAATGACTCTAACTTGTCACACATAAAATAACGGGCAACAGAACGGTCTCTTCTTCTTTGGTGACTCTGTGTAGACGGACGCAGTAGCACAAGGTAAAGCAGGCTTCGCAAACACAGGTAGAAGCATGTATGGTTAGTGGATAGTCCTAATAACTAGCCGTCTGCGCGTAAGCAGGATATCGTTTCTAAAATTTTAATAACCTCGGATGCGGATTCGGATTTCAGTTGTCTTATCCACGCAGACTTCTAAAGACACATAATGATATTTGAACCAACGTCTTATTTCTAGAATCGTTTTTAACCAGTTTATTTTCTAATTGTTAATGGCTCCAAAAGCTTTTTTAAATTCCGCATGAGTGAAAATTTAAACTTTGAATTATTTAATTTTGCTTTTATTTCTTTTACTTTTGTTCGTTTTGACGCTCAAGCCAATGGCAGAATTATTTTCAGCCATAACGGCTATGTTTGTGAACCGTGACTGTGTGGGATAATTATCTATTTCTAGTTTCTGCTAACAGTCACTTTTTTATTTTATGTTTAATCTAATATAATACAACGAGTATCGAACGTGTTCTGTTCATCTTCAGGCGTTTATACATACATACATATATACACGCAGAGAAATGTTACTTAAAAATAAACAGTCTTAGATTAATCTAGAACTCTTTGTCCATTGTTTGTTACTGTAGCGGCTGGTGTGGCATTTGCGGGGTGGAGGGGGGCAGTGTATGGCTACAAATCGAAATCAGTGATGTCTTCTACTGGTTTTCTTCCTTGTGGTTGACTATGTATGATATCACAGCCTGTATACCATGCCGATAGATTTCCATCAGTTGTGTGTGTTGACTATGTATGATATCACAGCCTGTATAGCATGCAGATAGATTTGCATCAGTTGTGTGTTACGAGGCTGAGATATCTTACATAGTCAACCACAAGGAAGAAAACCAGCAGAAGACATCACTGACTTCGATTTCTAGCCCCCCCCCCCCCACCCCCAAATGCCACACGAGCCGCTACAGTAACAAACAATGGACAAAGAGTTCTAGATTAATCTAATTTAAGACTTTTTAAGTAACATTTCTCTAGAACATGTTCGAAAAAATAAAATAAAAAAAAGTGACTCGTAGCAGAAACTAGAAATTTGAATCAAAGGATATTATTTATTACCACTATTATTACAGCTATGAAATATGTACTTGAAGTTTCAGTTTCCGATTTTGCACATGGTTCTTTACCCTAACTGACAAGGCTGGCTAATTAAGATCTCGCCCCATCATAGATCTGAGGCCCTCTAACTAGTGAGCTGGAATTGGACAAGTGGTTCCCAATGTTTGGGAATGAACTGCCGGCATTTGCTTTGAGTGAAACATTGATAGGGGACAGGATAGTGAAGTTAAAATCAATTCGTGTCTCGGGCTGTATGTTTTTGAAAAAGTATGAATGCCTATCCGGTGAGTATATGAACGGCTTATTTCAATAGTGGTACAAGTTCATTTTTGTTCATTTCTTCATACAGAGTCAGTTAAATGAGCGCTGAAAAATCTGCAGTTGAGATACCAGAAATATTCAAGCATATGGCTTCTTGCTAGAGATGAACCCTCCTTTCTATTTGTTTGGATAATTAATTTCAAAAGCATTATATGCATAAAAGTGGAGGTAATGGACTTGTACCACTACTGAAAGAAGCCCTTCATATGTTAGCGTGCGTAATAGGGTGAAGTAAAAGTTTTGTTCGACATGCATGACGGTAACTCGCGTGATTAAATAGTTTAGTCTACAAGGAAAAATCGTCTAACCAGCTGCCGTAATTCATCTTAGAAAAATCATTTAAAATCGAAATAGTGACCGTCTCATAATATGTTTAGTCCTTGATAATTTTCTGCCCATTTCAGAGGTATAAATTTTTTAAATGCCATTTTGAGAAAACCATAGATTGCTAAACTAAAATTTCATTAGGACGAGTAATATTGAGATTTTTACTACCAAAGTTTGGTTTTGATACAAGGATATTGTTTAATTTTTCTGAAAGTTATTTCGCACAGTTTAGATAATATATCAGATTTCAGAAGTGAGAATTACTTTGACTCTCCAAAATTATCTATATCGAGCACCATTCTTTTCGTATAAGTATATTATAAGGGTTAATCAAATCAAAATGAGACGAATGGAAAAAAGTAACTAAACTCTTTATTGTTTGAAAAGTAATAACTGTAACTGTTAATAAAGTTAATCCACTGTGAGACAAGACGGTCAATACCTTCATGGGAAAATGTTTGCGGTTCCCTACGGAATTATTATTTCATCCAGGCGTGCTACACTTCTTCATAAGCAAATTGAGTACCTCGAATGTCTTTCTTCAGCGCTTCGAAAATATGGAAATCGCATGGGGATCGTTGCTGATTGTATGGAGGATGTTTAAGAGCAACCAAATGAAATTTCTGCGGCATAGTCGAAGCAATTTTCTAGTATGTCGATGGGAATAATCACACAAAAGTTTCATGCCGTCCGTCAACATTCCTGGGCGATTGCAAACGGCGCTCTACAATTTTTGCGAAGTGTCCACAAACCTCCGTGTATTACGTTTTGCGCCGTGTTCCAGGAAGTCAATGAGTAACGGATCCTTACCGTCAATGGAAAAGTCTTCATGACTTTTCCGGAGCTGGAGTACTTGTTGTTTCGACTAAACTGCAGAACCTTCATTGGGAAGCCAATACACGTCCTCAGTACAATTATGATGTCTCTTCCTTCCGATTTCCATATTTTTGGAGCCCTAAAGGAAGATGTTCATAGTTGTTGACTTGCTTCAGAAGAAGAGGTGAACGTCTGGCTACAATCAAGATTCCGTAGACAATCATAAATATTTTTCCATGAAGTCGTTGACCGCCTTGCCTCACAATGGGATAACTGTATTAACAGTTTTGGTTATTACTTTTGAGATAATAAGCAATTTACCTAATTTTTTCTCATGAGTCTCGTTTTCATTTCACTGCCCCTTATGCATTTAGAAAACAAGAAAGCACGCATGGTATTTCTGCAGGTAAACAAGGAATTGGGTAAGAACAAATTGCTTTTCTAGTTCACTAAAAACTGTCGTTGTTATATTTAAATACGTTAACGTCCTCGACTGCCAAGCACATTAAAAGGTTGTTTAAGGTTCATTTGTCCGCAGCTCGTGGTCTCGCGGTAGCGTTCTCGCTTCCCGAGCACGGGGTCTCGGGTTTCATTCCCGGCGGAGTCGGGGATTTTCACCTGCCTCGTGATGACTAGGTGTTGTTGTGTCGTCTTCATCATTATCATTCATCCCCATTACAGTCGGAGGAAGGCAATGGAGAAGCACTTTCACTAGGACCTTGCCTAGTTCAGAGGTGCGGGTCTCCCGCATCGCTCCCCTACGCTCTGTCAAGGAGTATGGGACTTCATCATCATCATCAAGGTTAATTTAATGGCCTGTCACGTAAATATCCAATAGATGTAGATGTATACTACCTGAATCATCCTGGGAAAGAGCATTGTTCTTCTAAACACACTGACTTGTTTATAACCATGACAACAGATCGCACTTGGCAAAATGGTTCAAATGACTCTGAGCACTATGGGACTTAACTTCTGAGGTCATCAGTCCCCTAGAACTTAGAACTACTAAAACCTGACTAACCTAAGGACATCACACACATACATGCCCGAGGCAGGATTCGAACCTGCGACCGTAGCGGTCGCGCGGTTCCAGACTGAAGCGCCTAGAACTGCTTGTCCACAGCGGCCGGCCGTAGTTATTGCCGATTGAGCATTGAGCTAACTAATTTACTGTCTCGGTGTATGCAAACGCATGCTGGGAGCTGTCTATAAGCAGCTGTTGCCTCAAGGCTCTTTAGGGCTAAATCTGTTCTTTGCTGCTTTCTTATGTTACTATGTGAGATATTCTTTTTCTGTCATTTCTGTCATTAACGTAGGAAATCAAACGGTCTTATTTCTTATTTCTATTCCATTTTCAGTTGCCATATCCTTTACCTGCTAGTGACAGAGAATTAAGCTGCGAGTATGTAAGTCCCAAGTCAGTCGTAGCACGTCTGTATGCCTTCGTATGAGCCCTAATTTCTCGTGTCACTTCTTCGTGGTCCTTACGCGAACTGTACGTTGACGGCGGTAGAATCGTTCTGCAGGCTGCTTCAAATGCTGATTCTCTAAATCTTCCCTAATGGTGTTGAATGAAGGGAACATCGCCTTCCCTCCAGGGATCCGCATTTGAGTTCCCGAAGCATCTCAGAAAAGCTTACGTGTAGTTCGAACCTACCAGTAGCAGCCCGCCTCTCAATTGCTTCGATGTCTTCGTTCAATCCGACCTGGTACGGATGGTAGACACTCGACTAGCAATCAAGAGTAGGGCTCACTAGCATCCTGTATTCCGTTTCCTTCACAGACAAACCACACTTTCTTAAAATTCAACCAGTAAACCAAATTTAACCACTTGTCTTCCCTAGCACAATCCTCACATGTTAGTTCCATTTCAAATCGTTTTTCAACCTGACGACCAGATGTTTCAACGACGTGAATGCGTCAAGCAGGATATTACTAATCTTTTAGCCGAATATTACGGGTTTGTTTTTCTTAATAATCTGAACTAGCTTAAAGTTAAAGCCAACTGCCATTCATCACAATTTTGTCTAAATTATCTTGTATCCTCCTATAGCCATTCAACTTCAGCACCATCCGTAGTCCACAACATCATCAGCAAACAACCGCAGATTGCTGATCACCCTGTTCGCCAGATCATTTACGTACGTAGGTCCTATCACACATTCCTGGGGCCCTCCCGACGATACCTTTGTCTCAGATGAATACTCGCCGTCGGGGTATTATACTGGGTTACATTATCTAAGAAGTCTTCGAACCACTCACAGGTCTGCGGACCTTTTCCATATTCCCATACCTCCGTCAACAGTTTTCAGTGACGCACCATGTCAAATGCTTTTCAGAAATCTTGAAGTACGTATTAGCCTGTTGCCCTTCATCCATAGCTCGCAGTCTATCATTGTCAAGAACATATCTGCAATAATTATAGGGGAAAACTATATAAAAATATAAATGTTTGTTTGTTCAACATCCTAAACCTTTGGAAGTTATTTACCAATTACCATGAAATTATGTCACAATGTTGCATTCAAATATGTGCGTGTTCTTATACATCTATTTTCTTAATACATATATGATGTGTAAATAAATATGTAATACATAAAGGAGGAACGTTATAATCAGAAATCTACAAAGATTATTTACTGATTTGCTTTAAAATTTTACGCAATGCTCTAATGCACATTTGCACAGACGTTGGCCATATGTATATACAAAGATGTATTTGTGGCTTATCAGAATATGAATATGCAGTAGCAATAAACAAGGGCCAAGGTCAAAAGTTAGGTGAGCGAGGGGGGGGGGGGGGGGGCGGAGGAGGGAAGATGGACAGAGGGGTCGGAGGAAATGAGAAAGCGGAAAGGGGGGTGTGTGGACAAATAGAAGTGGAAGGAAGAGAAGAAGGACACGGAGAAGAGGTGGAGAAGGAGAACATTGACAGTGGAAGGAGGAGGGGGGAGGTGGAAGGAGCTTAAAACGTGTATCCAATTCCATGCATGTGCTTTCTGTTTTCTTCATTTCCTGTTTAACCAGAGGGAGCCACAGCAACACGTGGTTGGGATTCACAGTCCTGTAGAACTTCTTTAAACACAGCGTAGTCGCCACTGACTGCAGAAATATTAATTTCACTATTGCATTTTCGGCTTTGAGACCGTTATCATGTGGTTTATGGCAAAATACTGTGCTGTAACACAAGTCAAACTCTAAAAATAATTTCTAGGCAACCGTGACAACGATGTCATTTAAAAAATATGCACACAGGATGTACCAGAACTCCACTGACAACATTTTGCATTGAATTTCGTCTGATTTCTTTCTCTCATTTATCTTTGCATCTATGAAAACGAATACAGACCAAAGCATTGACTTAAAATTTGTATCAAGGCCGGGATTCCAGCCTGGCGCTTTTGGTCAGAAGGCAGATCTGCTAACCACCGCATCACCCTGGTACTGCCTTTAACACAGCTGCATGGGTTACCCTCGTACGTCTGGATCTGTGTTACCATAATATAAACTCCGATCCCCCCTCATCTCATCTTGATGATACCCTTCTTAACTCGTATAAGTATTGCAGAGGCTCTCAAACGATGGAGAAGGACCTCTTAGCATTGAACAAAGTGGGGATAATCTTACCAGTACTTTAGGAATAGTTGATATACACTCATGCTCATAAACTAAGGATAACGGTGATACCAGATGAAACAACGCTCCGGTGGGCGGTTTGCGGGTTTAAATCACCTCAGCGTGTGACCATGCGGTACATTTGACCTGCGGTCGTCGCACGGTGGCGCTGGCAACAGTCAACATACGCAGAGGTGTGTTGGTGCATGTCAGGGTACGGTGCAGCGAGTAAGTGTGCAGACGTTTTCAGATTTGCTAATGGTGACTGTGTGTTGAAAATAGCTCAAAGAACACATATTGATAAGGTTATGAGGGGTAGAATACTAGGGCGACTGGAGGCTAGTCAAACACATCAGGTCGTAGCACGGGCCACCGTGTGCCACAAAGTGTGATCTCAAGATTATAGCAACGATTCCAGCAGACAGGAATCGTGTCCAGGCGCTACAGTACGGGACGTCCACAGTGTAGAATACCACAAGAGACCGATATTTCACCATCAGTGCCCACAGACGACCACGGAGTATTGTGGTTAGCCTTGCTCGGGACCTTACTGCAGCCACTGGAACAGTTGTCTCCAGACACACAGTCTACAGACGACTGAATAGACATGGTTTATTCGCCCGGAGACCTGCAAGGTGCATTCTACAGACCGCTGGTCACAGGAGAGCCCGGAAAGCCTGGTGTCAAGAACACAGTACATGGTCATTGGAACAGTGGTCCCAGGTTATGTCCACGGACGAGTCCAGGTATAGTCTGAACAGTGATTCTCGCCGGGTTTTCATCTGGCGTGAACCAAGAACCACATACCAACCCCTTAATGTCCTTGAAAGGGACCTGTATGGAGGCCGTGGTTTGATGGGTGGGATTTCAATTGGTGCATGTACACCCCTGCATGTCTTTGACATAGGAAGTGTAACAGTTTAAGTGTACTGAGACGCCGTTTTGCACCGGTATGTCCGCCTTTTCAGGGATGTAGTAGGTCCCACCTTCCTCCTGATGAATGATAATTCATGGCCCCATCGAGCTGCCATCATGGAGGAATACCTTGAAACAGAAGATATCAGGCGAATAGAGTGACCTGCCTGTTCGCCAGAGATGAATTCTATCGAGCATGTCTGGGATGCTCTCAGTCGACGTATCGCTGCACGTCTTCAAACCCCTAGGACACTTCAGGAGCTCCGACAGGCACTGGTGCAAAATGGGAGGCTGTAGCCCAGCAGCTGCTCGATCACCTGATCCAGAGCATGCCAAACCGTTGTGCGGCCTGTACACGTGTGCATGGTGATCATATCCCGTATTGATTTCGTGGTACATGAGCAGGGAACAGTGACGTTTTGTAGCACATGTGTTTCGGGACTGTTTTCTCAACTTATCACCGATACCGTGTACTTAAAGTTCTGTGTCATGTGTTTTCCCTATGTGTCTATGCTATTAACACCAGTTTTGTGTAGTGCACGTTGTGTGGCACCACATTCTGCAATTATCGAAATGGTTCAAATGTCTCTAAGAACTATGGGACTTAACATCTGAGGTCATCAGTCCCCTTGACTTAGAACTACTTAAACCTAATTAACCTAATGATATCACACACATCCATGCCCGAGGCAGGATTCGAACCTGCGACCGTAACAGCAGCGCGGTTCCGGACTGAAGCGCCTAGAACCGCTCGGCCACAACGGCCGGCCTGCAATTATTCTTAATTTATGAGCATGAGTGTATTAATCACAGAAATTAAAGCTACAGAGACATGTTAAGTCTCAACTTTGTTTATGACGATAAACTGCACTGAAAAATCTGCATCACACTGAAAATATCCTCGGTATCCATTGTGTGTCTTGCTTGGAAACGCTTGTTACCTTCACTGATGGTATTTGTTTTTGACAACAGTAAAACGCTCTTTACTCTTTGACATCAAGATTGCTTTCAGAACTGCTCGGTTCTGTCTCGCCTTTCTTCCGGCTGAGTTAGTTGCTCGTTAACTGCTACACGCACAAGTACGAACAGGTTTACAGATGGAGAGTTTGTCGAACTGCAGCTCGTGTATGGGTCCACTGAATGCAGATGGAAAACTGGCCCAAAGGAGCTATGTTGAAACGTCCTCTCATCGACGAAAACCTCATGACACTACTTTTGCATAAATTTCAGTGTTGTTGCATTACACTGTGTTTTGCGCTGTCATATTGCAAACTTTTTCGTTGTTGTGAAGGAATTTCCCCATGAATGAAGATAACTCGGATGACAGACAGAATAATAATAATAATTTTATGTGGCTTAAAGGCCTGGTGCCAGTCTCTATTGGACGCCACTTCGATGACTTGCGTGTCCTTGATCTACCGGAGTTATCCAACTGGGGAACGGGGACCTACAGTTCAACGAGGAATCTGAGCCAGATGTTGTTTCCGGAAACTCCTCACGTCATTGGGAGTTGAAGACTGGGTTAAAACGAAAAGCGAAAAATCCGTGATCCAGTCTCGCGTATATTGGGTTTCACGTCACGCGCTTTACTATTAAATTACAAGGTCCTATATAACAAACGGCAGAAATCATAGTTACATCACTACTCTGTAAAGAGTCACTGGAGACCACGGGTCCCCGTTACCGAAACACTCAGAAACTATCCCTGAGAAAATTTCGGAACTTGGTCGGTGGATTTCTTGCTCAACCTATATATGGCGAGCATTGAGGCAATCAAACCACCAATGCCCCAGGTTGAATATATTTGTTTGGTAAAACACAGTGTCCTGCTGCGTGAAGAAGTCCACAACTCCCTGCTGCACATCCTCCTCCTTTCTTGAAGGACCGAAGGCGTGATAATCGCATAAGTAAGGATCAGATTAATACAGCGATTGGTCGAATGTCTCCCACTTGTTCGTAAAGGATGCTGCTGACCTCCCAGATCGACAGGAGTCTCGTGCGGAACCGCACCCAGCACGGAACTTCTCGCATCATTCCACAACGCTGTTTTTCGACAGACATGCTGCCCCATACAAAGTCTTCATCCTTCGACGGATGTCTACAGGTGTTCATCCTTCGGCACCCACTAAGAGAATAACAGCATACTGGTCCTGTTTGGACGCATTTGCTAATATGGTCGCCATAGTATAAGTTGTCGCCTTTACCGCACGTAAGTCGGAAAGACACGAATGCCACAATAATCCCTTGACTAATCTCACGCAAAGACAGGGTGAAGAAAAATACGCGCACTCGGACTTCGCAGCTCGATTCCTCACATACTAGCAACATAAAAATATGTCTCACAAAATTTCGTCCTGAGCATATTACCGGCAGCAAACGGACGTTAAAGTTCGGGAATCTGGCAACACTGTAATCACATGTACGGTAACTTACCTATGTTAGCATGTTGTAGTTGTACTCTACAGTGCCTAGTGTTTCGGGTTCCCATGCAGGAAGTCAAGGGCTAGATTCTGTCTCGGGGCGTGTTTCTTTTTATTTGCTACGTGTACTCTTCGTGGTATCTGGCATTTTCGTCATCATACATCTACATCTACATCCATACTGCGCAAGCCACCTGACGTTGTGTGGCGGAGGGTACCTTGAGTACCTCTATTGGTTCTCCCTTGTATTCCAGTCTCGTATTGTTCGTGGAAAGAAGGATTGTCGGTATGCCTCTGTGTGGACTCTAATCTCTCTGATTTTATCCTCATGGCCTCTTCGCGAGATATACGTAGGAGGGAGCAATATACTGCTTGACTCCTCGGTGAAGGTGTGTTCTCGAAACTTCAACAAAAGCCCGTACCGAGCTACTGAGCGGCTCTCCTGCAGAGTCTTCCACTGGAGTTTATCTATCATCTCCGTAACGCTTTCGCGATTACGAAATGATCCTGTAACGAAGCGCGCTGCTCTCCGTTGGATCTTCTCTATCTCTTCTATCAACCCTATCTGGTATGGATCCCACACTGCTGAGCAGTATTCAAGCAGTGGGCGAACAAGTGTGCTGTAACCTACTTTCTTTGTTTTCGGATTGCATTTCCTTAGGATTCTTCCAATGAATCTCAGTCTGGCATCTGCTTTATCGACGATCAACTTTATATGATCATTTCATTTTAAATCACTCCTAATGCGTACTCCCAGATATTTTATGGAATTAACTGCTTCCAGTTGCTGACCTGCTATATTGTAGCTAAATGATAAGGGATCTTTCTTTCTATGTATTCGCAGCACATTACACATTCAGCGGTTGCAGTGAGTCTTCGACATAACACATAAATGGAAGTACAATCATTTTCATTGGACAGTCTTTAAAGAAGCCTTGAGCACGTCGTGGACCAGAATTGTTTCGCACCACTGCATCTAGAAGGTTCCAAACCTGTTTTCTATATACCTCCCCCAGTGGTCCCATCGATTATTACCAACTATTATTCTTGCCATATTCAGGTCCATTGCATTTCGTTAGGACCTTACACAACCGATATTGCTAGCAACGTGCCTGGCAATTAATTTCCAAACTCGGTTACCATTTGTACGTATTATCACCATAGAATCACTAATTAAGTCCTTCAACATTGAGCCTGATAAGCGCATGCTGTTTATTAAGTGTCTCCAATCGTTACTATTATTATTATTTCTTTTCTTTCTCAGACGTTATGTCTGGTTAAAAATGGCCAATTCAAATTTAAGTACACATAAATCAGCATTAATTAGCGAGGAGTGACACCAGGTCGCCCGAAGGGATGACAACGCTTAAGTGAAAAGACGAACGCCGGAGGCGGCAGTGGCATCAAACGCCTTCTCCGAGTTTTAACCAGGAGTCACGTCCCACCATACAAGTAAACATTTAACCAAGCACAAGGAAGGAACCCCAAAGAGAAAATTAAAGAAAAAAAACCCCTAAATGCTATGAAGGACAGGGAACCCCAACTACTTAAATTTAAAAGAATTAGGTCGCCCCAAAGGCAGTGTCAACGCTAAGGCGACACTCAGGACGCCACCAAAATTGGTTACAAAAAGTCTTAAACATTTGCTCCTTTTCATTATAGGAAACACAAGCCTGCTTAACTTGGGACGTCCGGTGTAGCTCGTGTAGGGTACACCAGGCAGCAACCCAAGCTAGGCGGTCGCAAGGCACGCCGAGCAAAATCAGGAGAGCAGACAGGCAGGTAGCCAACACATATCCTCCATCCTGAACCGGTAGTCCACGTACAACTAACTCCACATATACGTGGTTGCTTCCCACCTCGTACCTCGCGGCGTAGCAGCAGGTAGCCCGAGCAAACGTCAGCTCTACTTGCCCCGCAAATGCGGAAAACAACAAGGCAAGCAAAGATAAGAAACATCGAAGGATCGATAATGCGCATCCAAGAGACTGGCGCGCCACGGCTCACTTACCTGGTGACATTGATGTACTAAGAACCAGAATATCAGCTGCTGTAGCTTCAGTGACAGAAAACACCTTACGCTCAGTTTGTGATGAATTCGGCTATCGGCTAGATGTCGTCCGTGCAGCCAATGGAGGACATATTGAACATTTACGATGGATTTTTATAAACTTCTGTCTTTTCTAAGTAATTTAGTATCCAATTATTTGGTATTAAGCCCTCCTTCCTAATAAATAATTATATTTGAAACGGTGTCACTCTATTTGGGACACCTTGTATTTTGATATTTTTTGCTGGTAATATTATTCGCGTTCTTAAAAAAAAAGCACTCCGTCTTCAGGCCACGGGTGGCCTACCGGGACCATCCGACCGCCGTGTCATCGGATACGGGAGGCGTGGGGTCAGCACACCGCTCTCCTGGTCGTTATGATGGTTTTCTTTGACCGGAGCTGCTACTATTCGGTCGAGTAGCTCCTCAATTAGCGTCACGAGGCTGAGTGCACCCCGAAAAATGACAACAGCGAATGGTGGCCTGGATGGTTACCCATCCAAGTGCCGACCACGCCCGACAGTGCATAACTTCCGTGATCTCACTGGAACCGGTGTATCCACTGCGGCAAGGCCGTTGCCATGCTCTTTGTTAAGCTATCTCCATTTCAGCGGTCTTGTGGTAGCCGATCGGAGCGTGCTAGGGCCCGTCGGCTACATTCCGAGCGCCACCCGCAGTGCACCCCACCCACCGATGTGCTGCAGATGTGCGGCCGCTGGTGGAGCCCGGAGCGCCGCAGCCCAGGTGAGGGGTCGGTGCTGGGCCTCAGCGCCACGCTGCTGCGCCTGCAGGGCTTCTGGGGCCCGCAACACGGCGGCCGTCGCGTCGCCAGCGCCCTCGCTGCCGGTCTCTCACTGGCATTCTCGTGCGGGCTGGTGATTATGCCTCTCCTCAAGCTACTAATGGATCGTCCACAAGAACGTGAGGAGTTAGCCACGTGTATCTTCGTCGTAGTAATATACAGCGAAATTTTTGTCAAGGTAAGCAGCTCCAACAATTGCTAAGTTAGCTCCCTCACGAGCTCACCTTGTTCACAAACTTACAGTTCTGTTATCAAATGTGATGTCATAGTTTTAATTATCAAAAATGGTTCAAACGACTCTGAGCACTATGGGACTTAACTTCTGTGGTCATCAGTCCCCTAGAACTTAGAACTACTTCAGCCTAACTAACCTAAGGACATCACATACATCCATGCCCGAGGCAGGATTCGAAACTTCGACCGCAGCAGTCGCGCGGTTCCAAACTGTAGCGCCTGGAACCGCTCGGCCACAGCGGCCGACGGGGAATTATCACCTGGAAAAAACAACATTACTCATTTCTATTTAATATGTGGCTCCCGCGTCTGCCCACAGTATTTCCTCCTCGCAGTTTTTCGACATCTCCAGCTACTGGCTGTTTGCTACTATTGGCTAATTAGCTATTACCAGTGCCAGCACTTACGACCGTCTGTATAAAGTCCTCGTGTGAAAGTGACGCATGTGCTGTCAAGTTGCTTGCAGAGCTTTCTGCGCATGCGTCAGGTGACCGAAGCTCTGCTGATTGTTGATGTGGTAATGAGCTATACCAAAATTGGTGGTAGACGTAACCTTCACTTCATGACGCTGAAACTGCCGTCGAAAATTATTGTTTCTATATCTAATAGCGACAGGCACGGGGGTCGTTAAACTTCGGTTACACGATAAATCAGTCTAATCTAAAAGCCGTAAATTCAACTAAATACCTAGGTATTAGAATTACGAACAAAACTTAAATTGGGAGGAACACATAGATAATGTGGTGGGGAAGACATTTTATTGGCAGGACACTTAGAAAATGTGACAGACCTACTAAGGAGACTGCTTACACTACGTTTGTCCGACCTCTTTTAGAATACTGCTGCGAGATGTGGGATCCTTACCAGATAGGACTGACAGAGTGCATCGAAAAAGTTCAAAGAAAGACAGCATGTTTCGTATTATCGCGAAATATGGGAGAGAGTGTCACAGAAATGATAAAGGATTTGGGCTGGAAAACATTAAAAGAAAGGCGTTTTCATTCCGGCGGAATCTTCTCACGAAATTCCAATCACCAACTTTCTCCTCCGAATGCGAAAATATTTTGTTGACACCGACCTACATAGGGAAGAACGATCACCACGATAAAATATGGGAAATCAGAGAAGAACCCTCTGCCAGGCACTTAAATGTGATTTACAGAGTATCCATGTAGATTTAGATGTAGATGTACTTAATTGGAATCCTGAGTCCGTTGTTTTAAGTCTCTATACCTCAGTCGGTTGTTTTAAGTCTCTATACCTCAGTCGGTTAAAACGGTGCCCTTATAGTATAACTTTGTTGTCCATCCTGTGTGTGTCTGTCTGTCCGACTGTTAAATCGCTTTTTGTCAGGAACACGTACAGGGATTAAGTCGAAAATTGTGTCACATTCGGTCTTTTGGCGCGGTGTGAAAGAGTTAAGCTTCTAAGAGAATACAGTCAAAAGATACAGTTATTTATGTCACATATTTGGATGCCTGCAAACTCACTAACATCTGCAATGAAATACATTAAATGATTTCGCAATTGCGAATAAGAACAACCATCGACTGCAGATTTGAATGACGACAGTGAAAATTCGTGCAGGACCAGAACGCATGGTTCACGACATATGGAAGATTATGTAGGGCCGTGAGTCGTGCACGGATAGTCAGATGGCAAGGTGATCACTCGCGATAAGCGGGAAATCTGGGTTTGTGTCCCAGTCCGGCACAGATTTTCGTTGTCGTCATTCCATTCTACGGCCGACGATTGTCGTTATTCGCAATTGCGAATCATTTGATGTATTTCATAACGGCTGTAGTCACCGCAGTGCCTGTTCTTTTGGCGATACATTCATGTCCAAAGGAAATTTGCATCGTAATCAGGATAACACAGGCATTGCAAAATCGTGTCTATAATGAAATGCCTACATACGCAACGGTCCTGATGGTCTAGCCGTAGAGCGCGTGCGTGGTAGCCAAGTAGGTGCAGGATTGAATCTCGGCCAGACGACGGATTTTTCATTCTTTGTTTTAACCTAGCTATAGTCTCTCAAAGATGTGAGGAGTCGTCAGAAACAACACATGGTTTGGATAAGCGTTGAAGTGCACGTCCGCTTTTCCGTTTAGAAAACAGGGTAAGTTAGGGACACGCAAGCCTCCGAAGTGGGCCTAATAGATTTTTACCAGGCTGGTGAGCCGCATTATATTATTATTGGTATCTAGATTACATTTTTACGGAACATTCAGTACGTGAGTTCTACTCGCACTTGTACGCTTTCTTTAGCTTATCTACCGTGAGAATGTGTATTGCCTCCTCTATCACACAGTCCCAGAAGAACGAAGCTGAGGACATACTCTTTGCCTTGTCATACCCTATGCTTTATCCTGTGCTAAGGTACTGCTCTATTACTGCAGATTTATCCGGGTGTCCCAAACGTGTATGACGATGTTCATCACATTCACCTTGCACTGTTCAAGGTTGCCGATATAAGTCATTCGAAACTCAGTTGTGCCAGACCTGAGAGCCTTATGTTGCACGTACTCCCCGAAAACCCTGAAGAGCCACAATTTTTTTCTTTGCTGCAGGTACATATCTGCAGCCCTGGTACACATTGGAACCTTACTCCGAACCCTACCCTACAATACGGCAGAACTCCGCTACATGACCCAAAACAAAATAGTGCAGCCCAACGCCGTTTTATCGATGGTTTGCGCCGTTTTGTTAGGGGCGTTTACGGCATCCTGCGGTATTGTGCCGTGGGGATTTCAGTGTTTTCCAGGACTGCAGACATGTATTTCTCAACAAATAAGAAACTAATTACATAACTTAATTTTTTCTAAGTCATAATTGAAGTTGTATAACTAACTCTCTCAAGTATATCACACTAGAATGTAGGCACACTCAGAAGACTTCAACCCAATAAAAAGAGTATCTCAAGCATTGATAACTATGCGAGGAAGAGGGACCACAAGTTCCCTCAGGTATGCCACATCACGTAATGATTAGATAAGGCAGAGCTACCAAACTACGCGGACATTGATTTGTTGCGTCCACCCAGTGTTTCATATATTTACAGACTTTTCTATGGCATTAAGGTATGGTGATTTAACGAGATGGCAGAGGTATGGAAAAATATCCGAGTATACATAAATATCTTCGAACATACTCTGCAAGCCACGTTACGGTGCGTGGCGGAGGATCCCCTGTACCACGATTATTCATTTCCTATCCAGTTCCACTCGCAAACAGAGCCTCCGTACAAGCCCTAGTTTATTTTATCTTCGGGTTTCTTATATGACATGTATGATGGCAGCAGTAGAATTATTAAGCAGTCAGCTTCAAACTCTGGTTTTCTAAATTTTCTCAATAGAGGGAATCTAGGGATACCCATTTGAGTTCCCGAAGCATATTAGTAATACTTGGGTGTTATTCCAACCTACCGGTAACGAATTCAGCTGTGCGCCTCTGAATTGCTTCGATCTCATCCTTTAATCCGACCTGGTGCGGATCCCAAACAATCGAGCAGTGCTCAAGATTCGGTCTCACTATTGTTTCAAACGTGACCTCTTTTACAGATCGCAGTTCCCTAAAATTCTCGCGACACACCGAAGTCGTCCATTCAACTTCCCTACTTAGCAGCGTTACGACCAAATGTTTAATCGACATGACTGTCTCTAGCTGCACCCTTCTAATGCTGTGTTAGAACATTACGGGTCTCCTTTTCCTACTCATCTACATTAACGTACATAGTTCTACATTTAGAGCTAGCTGTCATTCATACCACCAACTAGAAACAGAGTAGCGTAATGTTACCTCCTTCGTACCGGTGTGGATTTTATATTAGTTATCAAGTAAGATTGTGAAAACGGAGGAAAGGCCCATCGCATGTACAACAGCATGTACATATACGTATAAATGTGCACTTGAGATTTGATTAGTTGAATTATTAGTTAATATTATTCGCATGGAATACCTTTTTCTTATGTTGTTAACGCATTTAGGCTCAGAAGTAGTCGTTAGGAAAACGGCAAGCTTTGAGACAGAAAACAGTGTCGTTGGCAAGTTTTAATGCATAGAATAGGTTTGCGCGATAATACTAAAGATGATACTCCGTCGAAGACATGGATGGCGTACTCGACTTGCACATACTGAAATGCATAGGCGTCAGTGTGCTTACGACGCGGGATCGTTGCGTTACTAAACCGACTGCTTTCAGCGCATTTGAAGCGCTGAAAAAATTTAATCATTATTGATGAGCAGGAATAGACCGGTTGATATTAAATAAAAACATAGATAAGTTTAAGTTAATTATCAATTCAAGAAAATTAACAGTGCTTCTACTTAACCTTGAACCAAGCAAGAAGAAAAAAGGAAGAAAGCTATTCGCCTTTCCGGCATATTAATAGAAAACAAAGTTCACAGATATTATTTATGATAAATAAAAGTTAGAATGGCCGGCCGGAGTGGCTGTGCGGTTCTAGGCGCTACAGTCTGGAGCCGAGTGACCGTTACGGTCGCAGGTTGGAATCCTGTCCCGGGCATGGATGTGTGTGATGTCCTTCGGTTAGTTAGGTTTAATTAGTTCTAAGTTCTAGGCAACTAATGACATCAGAAGTTAAGTCGCATAGTGCTCAGAGCCATTTGAACCATTTGAATCAAAGTTCGAATGATGAGCTATGATTTTCATCGCTGTCTCCTTTTTAATACAGAGACTTAATTCACTAGGTATGATGTTGAGCCGTGCAATGCTCATGTTCATGCCGTTTATTGCTTGGCATCTTGTCATTACGGTTATGGCATCTCGTCTCTTATTCGATTAACTGACGTCACTAAGTTGCTGGCTTGCCTGCCCGTGAGTGGCAGCAGCAGCAGCAGCGCTTATCGATACGAATACTGTGCTACTATCTTTGGAGCGACCGCTAGAATTTCCTCTTAAGGATATTTGTAATTTTCTAATTATTGTTGGTGTGGCCTTCAGTCGAGAAATAATTTCACTTCTATCTTGATAAGGCCTTCAGCCGTGTTACAGTAAGTTTTTTTTTAAGCAAACTTGTTTTAAAAGCAAGGTATTTATTTTAAATGTGCTATTTGGAATGATTCTTCTGAATTATAATTCAGGACTTCATCCGTTTGTGATTTGAAGTTGTGTGTTGCCTTCAGCTGAGAAATAATGTCACTTCTTTCATAATAAGGCCTTCAGCCGCGTTACAATACAAGCAAAGTATTTGTTGAAATGTGTATTATTTGGAGTTGTTCTGACTTTTAATTCAGCCCTTCAGCTGTTTGTTGTTTGAGATTATTGTTGGTGGCCTTCGGCCCCAAAATTGTGGAATTTTTTTCCTGTGATAAGGCCTTCAGCCGTCATATGGTCAGTTGTGTCTTTTAGGAGATTGCTTTAAAATTATAATTTCTTTAAATAAAGTTTACGTATTTGTTGTTCAACCGAGAGTAACTGATTAGGGCCCCGTCCACAATCGTAACCCTATCCTTCCCCAACCTGAAAAACCAGCTCTCAGATGTATTCCTTTCTTTGTCTTTCTCTACAGTTTTTAACCTCAGTAGCGCCATCTGGTAGCACGGAAGATAGTCCCTGATGTTTTAACAGATGTCTTACCATCCTGTCCCTTATTTTTGCTAGTGTATTCTATGTACTCCCCATTCTGCGGAGAACCTCCTCATTCCTTACCTTATGAGTCCACCTAATTTTCAACATTCTACTGCGGCACTAGATCTAAAATGCTTCGATTCTCTTCTGTTCCGGTTTTCCCACTGTCCATGTTTCACTACGATACAATGCTATGCTCCTAAAGTACATATACAGAAATTTCTTCCTCAAATTAAGGCCTATATTTGATAAACTTAGCTTGGCCTGGTACACCCTATTTGCCAGGTCTAGTCTGCTTTTGATGTCCTCTTTGCTCTGCCCGTTATACATTATTTTGCTGCTGGGTCTCAGAATTCCTTAGCGTCATTTATTACGTGATCACCAATTCTGGTGTTAACTTTCGCACTGTTCTCATTTCTGCTATTTCTCATTACTTTCGTCTTTTTTTATTTACTCTCAAAGCATATCCTGTACTCATTAGACTGTTCACTCCATTCAGTAGATTCTGAAATTCTTCTTGACTTTCACTGAGGACAGCAATTTGTCAGCGAGTCTTATCACTGATATCCTTTCACCTTGAATTTTAATTCTACTCTTGAACCTTCTTTTTATTTCCTAAATTGCATTTTCATTGTACAGATTGAACAGTGGGACCGGAAGATACATCCCTGTTTTACACCCTTTTTAATCCGACTGTTTCGTTCTTGGACTTCCACTCATATTGTATCCTCTTGGCCTTTCCACATATTGTACATTATCCCTCTTCCCTATAGCTTAACGTTGTTTTTCTCAGGATTTCGAACATCTTGCACGACATTGTCGAACGCTTTTTCTATGTCGACAAATCCTATGTACGTGTCTTGAATTTTTTTTAGTGTTGCTTCCAAGGTCAGGAAAGCCTGTCTTGTAGCTTCACCTTTCAAAAGCCTAAATGATAAGGTAAGAAATGATAAAGTTCTCCGCAGATTCGGTGACGAAAGGATTGTATGATGTACACTGACATGAAGTAGGGGCAGGATGGTAGGAAATCTGCTAAGACATCCGGGAATTACTTTTACGGTACTAGAGGGAGCTTTAGAGGGTTAAAACTGGCACACATCTGGCATTAATTGCCAGTGCGATTCTTAGACGAAGAGGTTGGCACTGAAGAGGAATTCATGACGGGCCGCATCAAACCAGCCAGAGGACTGATTAATAAATAATAATAACAGTTAAAAAAAGAGCCAAACTGATCATCACATAAAACATGCACAATTTCCTTTTCCATTCTGTATATTATTCTTGTCAGCAACTTGGATGCATGAGCTATTAATCTGATTGTGCGATAATTCTCTCACTTGTTGCCTCTTGCTATCTTCGGAATTGTGTGGATGATTTTTTGCCGTAAGTCAGATGGCATATGGCCAGACACATATATTCTACACAGGAATTAAAACAGTCATTTTGTTGCCACTTCCCCCATTATTATAGAAATTCGGATGAAACATTATCGATCCTTTCGGCCTTATTTCATGTCAAGTCTTCCAAAGCTCTTTTAAATTCTGATTCTGGTACTGTATCCCCTATCACTTCAATATCGACTTCTGTTTCTTCTTCTATCACGTCATCGTACAAGTTTCCCTTCACTTAGAGGCCTTAAGTGTCCTGTGCCCATCTATACCCTCTGCCTTTAACACTGTTAATGTTCCCAACCTTGCTTTTAATGTCACCGAAGAATCATTTCCTTACGGTTTCTTTACATTTTTCATACAGTCATTGGCCTTAGCTTCGCCACACATCCTATTCATTTCATTCCTAAGTGACTTGTATTTCTGTATCCCAGAATATCCCTGAATATGTTTGTTCTTTCTTCTTTCATTGCTCAACTAAAGCATTTATCGTGTTACTCACGGCTTTTTCGCAGTTACTTTCGCAGTATTTCTGTTTCTCTTTCCAGCTTCTCTGCATGCCATTTTTGAGATATAGTGGGAGATAGTGAAGTGCCAGGAGGAACAGGACTTCTGATGAGGTGAATATAGCGTTATAAACACAAAATGAAACAGGAGTAACGCAGGAGTTGGTTCAATAATAAATAATAAAATAAAAATGTGGGTAAGTCACCATGAATAGAATACTGAACGGATTGTCGTTGACATGATAGACACGAAACCCACCCTTACCACAGTAGTAGAAGTTTGCAAGCCTACAAGCTCCGTAGTTGATGAAGAGACTGGAGATATGCGTGATAGTCAAAGGATACGAAAATTCAAGTGTGATGGGGGACTGGGATTCGACAGTAGGAAAACGAAGAGCAGGAAAAACAGTAGGTGAAAAGGGACTGGGAGGAAAGAATAAAAGAGCAAGCCATCTAACAGAAAATTGATCAGAGCATAATTTAACCATCTCTAAAACTCAGTTTAAAAATCATAAAGGTGGACTGTATAAGTGGAAGAGACCTGGAGACACCGGTAGGTTTCCGATTGATTGTACAACGGAAAGAGATCTGGTGACACCGGTAGGTTTCAGATTTATAGTATAACGCTAAGACAAAGATTTAGGAACAAGATTTTAAATTGTAAGACATTTACAGAGGCAGATATCGACTCTGACTACAATATATTGGTGATGAACTGTAGGTTAAAACTGAAGAAATAGAAAATGATGAGACCTTTTAAGTTGAAAGAACCAGAGGTTGCTGAGAGTTTCAGAGAGAGCATTAGGCAACTGTTGTCTAGAACAGGAGAAAAGAATACAGTAGAAGACGAATGGGTAGCTTTAAGCGATGAAACAGTGAAGGCAGTAGAGGATCAAATATGTAAAACGACTAGGCCTAGTAGAAATTCTCGGGTAACGCAAGATACATTGAATTTAATTGATTAAAGGATAAAATACAAAAATGGAGCAAATGAAACAGGCCAAAGGGAACAAAAACATTTAAAAAATGAAACTGACAGAAAGTGCAAAATGGCTAAGCAGGAATTGCTAGAGGACAAATGTATGGATTTTGAAGCATATTTTGCCTAGGGGAAAGATAGACACCGCCGACAGGAAACTTAAAGATGCCTTCGAGAAAAGGGAATCACCTATGGCAATATCAAGAGCCCAAGGGGCATAGCAATCCTAAGCAAAGAAAGGAAAGCTGTAAAGTGGAAGGAGTATTAGAGGTTCTACACAAGGAAGATCTGGCAATGTTATAGAAATGACAGTGAACGTAGATGAAGATGAGGTGAGGTATGATACTGCGAGAAGAATATGCCTGATCTCTCAGAGATCTCTGTCGAAACAAGGCCCAGGGGGCAGACGATATTCCGTCAGAACTGCTGAGAGCCTTTAGAGGGCCAGCCATGACAAAACTCTTCCATCTGGTGTGCATTATAGGAGTCGAGCGGCATGAAACGGAAGCAGTGGTTGAGAAGGGAGGGAGACAGGTTTGTAGCTTGTCAAACTTTGAGTTTTATTGATGACACTGTAATTCTGTCATCGTGCGGCCCCTCCCGCATTAGCGTTAAATTAGTTTAAGTAGCATGTAAGTCTAGGGACCGATGACCTCAGCAGTTTGGTCTCTCGGGAATTCACGCACGTTTGAACATTTTGAATTCTGTTAGAGACAGTAAAGGACTTGGAAGATCAGTTGAACGGAATGACCTATGTCTTGAAAGGAGGATATGGAATGAATATCAACAAAAACAAAACAAGGATAATGGGCTGTAATTAAATTATTAGGAAACGAGACACTTACAGTAGAGAGCAGGAAAATAATTGATGATGGCCGAAGTAGAGTGGATATAAAATATAGACTGGCAATGGCAAGAAAAATATTTCTGAAGAAATCTGGTAACATAAAATATAGATTTAAGAGTATTTTCTGAAGATATTTGCTTGGGGCGTAGCCATGTGTGGAAGTGAAACATGGACGATAAACAGTTTAGACCAAAATTAAAAAGAAACTTTTGAAATGTGGTGCTACAGAAGAATGTTGAAGATTTGATCGATAGACAAGTAACTAATGACGAGGTACTGAATGGAGCTGGGAAGACAAGAAATAAGTGACACAACTTGACCAAAAGTAGGGATCGGTTGGTACGACACCTTCTGAGACATCAAGGGGCATCAGTTTAGTATTGGATTGAAGTGTAGGGGTAAAAATCGTACAGGGAGACAAAAAGATGAATACAGTAGACAGATTTAGAAACATGTAGGTTGCAGTAGTTCTTCGCAGATGAAGAGGCTTGCACTGGGTGCACCCGACTGCAAATTGTTGCTCATGTTGCCACCAATGACTCCTGCCGTCTGGGTTCAGAGGTCATCCTTAGCTCGTACAGGCGGTTGGCGGAATTGGTGAAGGCGAAAAGCCTCGCTCGCGGGGTGGAATCAGAGCTAACTGTTTGTAGTATCGTTCCCAGAACCGATCGCGGTCCTCTAGTTTGGAGCCGAGTGGAAGGCTTAAACCAGAGGCTCAGACGATTGTGGGGAGGTCTGGGGTGCAAATTTCTCGAACTCCGCTATCGGGTGGAGACATGTAGGGTCCCCCTGAATAAGTCAGGCGTGAACTACACGCCAGAAGCGGCTACAAGGGTAGCGGAGTACGTGTGGAGTGCACATGGGGGTTTTTTAGGTTAGAGAATTCCCTCCATAGGCCCGACAAGACGCCTCCTGAGACGCGGCAAGGTAGGAGTAGGCAAAATGCAACAAGGAATACCAATATTAATGTGCTAATAGTAAACTGCAGGAGCGTCTAAAGAAAGGTCCTAGAACTGCTCTCATTAATAAACGGTCACAACGCTCATATAGTACTAGGGACAGAAAGTTGGCTGAAACCAGACGTAAACAGTAATGAAATCCTAAACTCAGATTGGAATGTATACCGCAGAGACAGGCTGGACAGTGAAGAGGGAGGCGTGTTTATAGCGATAAGAAGTGCAATAGTGTCGAAGGAAATTGACAGAGATCCGAAATGTGAAATGATTTGGGTAAAGGTCACGCTTAAAGCAGGCTCAGACATGGTAACTGGATGTCTCTATAGGCCCCCAGGCTCAGCAGCTGTTGTGGCTGAGCACCTGAAGGATAATTTGGAAAATATTTCGAGTAGATTTCCCCACCATGTTATAGTTCTTGGTAGAGATTTTAATTTGCCGGATATAGACTGGGAGACTCAAACGTTCATAACGAGTGGCAGGGACAAAGAATCCAGTGAAATTTTTTAAAGTGCTTTCTCTGATAATTACCTTGAGCAGTTAAACAGAGAACCGACTCGTGGCGATAACGTATTAGACCTTCTGGTGACAAACAGACCCGAACTATTTGAAACAGTTAACGCAGAACAGGGAATCGGTGATCACAAAGCGGTTGCGGTATCGATGATTTCAGCCGTAAATAGAAATATTAAAAAAGGTAGGAAGATTTTTCTGTTTAGCATAAGTGACAAAAAGCAGATTACAGAGTACCTGACGGCTCAACACAAAAGTTTTGTCTCAAGTACAGATAGTGTTGAGGATCAGTGGACAAAGTGCAAAACCATCGTACAATATGCCTTAGATGAGTATGTACCAAGCAAGGTCGTAAGAGATGGAAAAGAGCCACCGTGGTACAACAATCGAGTTAGAAAACTGCTGCGGAAGCAAAGGGAACTTCACAGCAAACATAAACATAGCCAAAGCCTTGAAGACAAACAAAAATTACGCGAAGCGAAATATAGTGTGAGGAGGGGTATGTGAGAGGCGTTCAATGAATTCTAAAGTAAAGTTCTATGTACTGACATGGCAGAAAATCCTAAGAAATTTTGGTCTTATGTCAAAGCGGTAGGTGGATCAAAACAAAATGTCCAGACACTCTGTGACCAAAATGGTATTGAAACAGAGGATGACAGACTAAAGGCCGAAATACTAAATGTATTTTTCTAAAGTTGTTTCACAGAGGAAGACTGCACTGTAGTTCCTTCTCTAGATTGTCGCACAGATTACAAAATGGTAGATATCGAAATAGACGACAGAGGCATAGAGAAACAATTAAAATCGCTCAAAAGGGGAAAGGCCGCTGGACCTGAAGGGATACCAGTTCGATTTTACACAGAGTACGCGAAGGAACTTGCCCCCCTTCTTGCAGCGGTGTATCGTAGGTCTCTAGAAGAGCATAGCGTTCCAAAAGATTGGAAAAGAGCACAGGTCATCCCCGTTTTCAAGAAGGGACGTCGAACAGATGTACAGAACTATAGACCTATATCTCTAACGTCGATCAGTTGAAGATCTTGGAACACGTCTTATGTTCGAGTATAATGACTTTTCTGGAGCCTAGAAATCTACTCTGCAGGATCATCATGGGTTTCGAAAAAGACGGTCGTGTGAAACTCAGCTCGCGCTATTCGTCCACGAGACTCAGAGGGCCGTAGACACGGGTTCCCAGGTAGTTTCCGTGTTTCTTGACTTCCGCAAGGCGTTCGATACAGTTCCCCACAGTCGTTTAATGAACAAAGTAAGAGCATATGGACTATCAGACCAATTGTGTGATTGGATTGAGGAGTTCCTAAATAACAGAACGCAGCATGTCATTCTCAATGGAGAGAAGTCTTCCTAAGTAAGAGTGATTTCAGGTGTGCCGCAGTGGAGTGTCATAGGACCGTTGCTATTCACAATATACATAAATGACCTGGTGGATGACATCGGAAGTTCACTGAGGCTTTTTGCGGATGGTGCTGTGGTGTGTCGAGGGGTTGTAACGATGGAGGATTGTACTGAAAAGCAGGAGGATCTGCAGCGAATTGACGCATGGTGCAGGGAATGGCAATTGAATCTCAATATAGACATGTGTAATGTGCTGCGAATACATAGAAAGATAGATCCCTTGTCATATAGCTACAAAATAGCAGGTCAGCAACTGGAAACAGTTAATTCCATAAATTATCTGGGAGTACGCATTAGGAGTGACTTAAAATGGAATGATCATATAAAGTTGATCGTCTGTAAAGCATATGCCAGATTGAGATTCATTGGAAGAATCCTAAGGAAATGCAATCCGAAAACAAAGGAAGTAGGTTACAGTACACTTGTTCGCCCACTGCTTGAAATCTGCTCAGCAGTGTGGGATCCATACCAGATAGGGTTGATAGAAGAGATAGAGAAGATCCAATGGAGAGCAGCGCGCTTCGTTACTGGGTCATTTAGTAATCGTGAAAGCGTTACGGAGATGATAGACAAACTCCAGTGGAAGACTCTGCAGGAGAAACACTCAGTAGCTCGGTACGGGCTTTTGTTAAAGTTTCGAGAACATACCTTCACCGAAGAGTCAAGCAGTATATTGCTCCCTCCTACGTATATCTCGCGAAGAGACCATGAGGATAAAATCAGAGAGATTACAGAGATTAAAGCCCACACAGAAGCATACCGTCAATCCTTCGTTCCACGAACAATACGAGACTGGAATAGAAGGGAGAACCGATAGAGGTACTCAGGGTACCATCGGCCACACACCGTCAGGTGGCTTGCGGAGTATGGATGTAGATGACAGAGTACCACGGAGAGCAGCATAAAACAGTCTCCAGACTGAAGACCACAACACAAGCAATACGGGGTGCATTCAAGTTCTAAGGCCACCGACTTCTTTTCTCCGGACTGGAAAGAGATAGAAACATGCGCATTTTTTAAAATGAGGCCACGTTCATTGTCAATACGTCCCAGAGATGGCAGCACCGTATGGCAGATGGAATTTTACCGCCAGCGGCGAGAATGAGAACTGTTTTAAATACTTAAAATGGCGACATTTTCCTTACTTGAACAGCGTGCAATCATTCGTTTTCTGAATTTGCGTGGTGTGAAACCAATTGAAATTCATTGACAGTTGAAGGAGACATGTGGTGAAAGAGTTATGGATGTGTTGAAAGTGCGTTCGTGGGTGCGACAGTTTAATGAAGGCAGAATATCGTGTGACAACAAACCGAAACAACCTCGGGCTCGCACAAGCCGGTCTGACGACATGATCGAGAAAGTGGAGAGAATTGTTTTGGGGGATCGCCGAATGACTGTTGAACAGATCGTCTCCAGAGTTGCCATTTCTGTGGGTTCTGTGCACACAATCCTGCATGACGACCTGAAAATGCGAAAAGTGTCATCCAGGTGGATGCCACGAATGCTGACGGACGACCACATGGCAGTCTGTGTGGCATGTTGCCAAGCAATGTTGACATGCAACGACAGCATGAATGGGACATTCTTTTCGTCGGTTGTGACAATGGATGAGACTTGGATGCCATTTACAATCCAGAAACAAAGCGCCAGTCAGCTCAATGGAAGCACACAGATTCACCGCCACCAAAAAAATTTCGGGTAACCGCCAGTGCTGAAAAAATGATGGTGTCCATGTTCTGGGACAGCGAGGGCGTAATCCTTACCCACTGCATTCCAAAGGGCACTATGGTAACAGGTGCATCCTACGAAAATGTTTTGAAGAACAAATTCCTTCCTGCACTGCAGCCGGCTGGGGTGGCCAAGCAGTTAAAGGCGCTACAGTCTGGAACCACGCGACCGCTACAGTCGCAGGTTCGAATCCTGCCTCGGGCATGGATGTGTGTGATGTCCTTAGGTTAGTTAGGTTTCAGTAGTTCTAAGTTCTAGGGGACTGTTGACCTTAGAAGTTAAGTCCCATAGTGCTCAGAGCCATTTGAACAATTTTTGAACCTGCACTGCAACAAAAACGTCCGGGAAGGGCTGCGCGTGTGCTGTTTCACCAAGACAACGCACTCGCACGTCGAGCTAACGTTACGCAACAGTTTCTTCGTGATAACAACTTTGAAGTGATTCCTCATGCTCCCTACTCACCTGACCTGAGTCCTAGTGACGTTTGGCTTTATCCGACAATGAAAGACACTCTCTGTGGTCGCACATTCACCAGCCGTGCTGCTATTGCCTCAGCGATTTTCCAGCGGTCAAAACAGACTCCTAAATAAGCCTTCGCCGCTGCCATGGAATCATGGCGTCAGAGTTGTGAAAAATGTGGACGTCTGCAGGGCGATTACGTCAAGAAGTAACGCCAGTTTCATCGATTTCGGGTGAGTATTTAATTAGAAAAAAAATCGGAGGCCTTAGAACTTGAATGCACCTCGTACAATTCCTTAACTGTATCTACTTCGTTATCACCAATTCTCACATTAAGTTCCTCACTCTTCTGATATCTGGTACTTCTCATTAGTTTGACATTTCTTCGATTTATTCTCAAACCATATTCTGTACTAAGACTGTGTATTCCTTTCAAAAGACGCTTTAATTCTTCTCCGCTTTCACTAAGCGTAGCAATGTGCAATTACTTGGTCGAGAAATACATACATGGTAGAGGTATACGACCATTCAGAATTGGTACAACTTGAATCTACGAAAAAGTCTTGATTACGCTATTCCTTATTAAGCGCTTCATATATTTCATTACCAGGCAGAAGCTGTGGATAAAGTATACAAAGAAATTAACGACAGGAAATGTATACACGCTAACCTACTATTTTACAGTTGTGATCTGTGTACAGAATTTTCAATTTTTATATTTAATATCGTACTTATATTAAATCAGACATTACTAAAAGGCTCACAAAAGTGAGAAAATAAACCGAATATAATACAGGTATCATCTCTTAGAGGTATATGTTACAGTACCGTTGTCTGTTCGAAGAGGACCAGGGCCAAACTGTCTGTGGAGGAAAGCTATCCGAGAAGTAAATGAAGGCTGGTAGGTGGCACCAGTATTGACCATGGAAATGAAGTGAAAGCGTAATTTTACGATGAAACCATTACGTGTGACGTCACCATACTAACAATTCCTTTAGTACGATGTAAGGTATTAAAATATATGTGTGTTATTTGCACAAAGAAAAACTTTTGGCGCCAACAAATATTTGAAACCGATATAAATCACAACATAAAATAAAATACAAATTGTAAGTTGACAAGCATCACAAACTAAAATGTTACGTAAGTATGACCAAATGTAGTCTTATTACAAGAGTCGAAAACACAATAGATGAAGTACAAGAGAACTTCACAGATTGTCCTAGACGAATAACAACAACTTGGAAATAAAGTAGAAGCTAATATTACACTGATAAAGATCCCTAATTTAGATGTGCGAGAACAAAAAATTTAAATAAAGTCCGTGCCTATCATGGTTGAGGATGCAGATTAAGGATCATTATTTGTCAAAAATTAATTCCCTAGATGAAATAGTGATCATATTGTTCCGGAAGTAATGGATTCCGTTTGCAAATGTTGTATGTAATGTAACGCGAAGCGTACGTGAGAGTTTGGAAGTGAAGAATTAAACTGTATCGAAAATAAACTCTTTGAAATGGTAGCAACTCCTAACGTTCATGAATCTAGCCACATTGTTATGTGTATATAATGTAAGTACACTGAGCGGAAAAAATCACAATACAAAATAGTAATTAATGTAGAGCATCGAAATTTCGAGAGTACGTCTACCCAGCTAACATATTTAAGCGATTAATATTGCAAGATAACAGGTTAATTTGAGCTCGGGATAAGCCATAGCAAATGTGAAATGCTGGTACATTAATAAACCGTTTAAACTCAGGAATGTTGATGGCAAAGATGGTCATGTGCATGTATAGTGTTGTGAAGGTACCGGATGCCAGTTTGTGGGATGGAGTTCCATGCCTGTTTGCAGTTGGTCGGACAATACAGAGACAATACAGAGCTGTTTGTAGGTGACTCTGGAGTTGTCCCGTATGTGCTCGATTGGAGACAGATCTGGTGACCGAGAAAGCCAAGGCAACATGGCGACACTATTGGGCTGCAACAGTGGTATATTGGTGAACGTTATCCTGTTGGAAAACACCCCTTTCAACGCTGTTCACGAATGGCAGCACAACAGGTCGAATAATCAGCTTAGTGTACAAATTTGCAGTCAGCGTGCGAGAGATAACCGTGAGACTGGTCTTCTGCTCATTTACTATGTACTTGTCTGCTGTAATGTGACAACCTTTCGTCATACTCAAACAATATATTAGCTTTTGATGCTTGTAAACTTTCTCTATTACATTTGATATTTTATTTTATTTTATTTTTGTCATTCATATAGGTTTTACGTTTACATTGTACAACACGAGATATTGGTCGCGTATACGTCTTCTTGTTATAATTATTGACTCACGAGTGTCTCTGTTAACTGTTTTACGATGTTACCTTAAGACGCACGTTTCGTGATATGTGAATTTTATGTATTGTCCACATATGAATTTCTTCTCTCTAATAACAGCATAAATCGAAAGGTCCTATACGATAGTTGGCAGAGGGTATGGCTCTCGACCTCGGGGGCATGGAGTATTTGTAATATTTCGAAACACGATTGGTGACGTGAAATTAGGCATAGTAAAGCTGCAGTTCCGACATGACTACACTATATCTTTTCCCATTGCCATAAATCAATCTCTGTGAAGTTGTCCACGGTGATTTGTGTGTAATGCGCCGCCACGTACAAAAGAGAAAAAGAAAAAAATCCACTATCGACAAAAGCTTTCCTCGAGATTGTTTTTAATATGTTACATCGTAATGAAGGAGTTGTTAGACTAGTGGCATCGTACAGAATGTTACTTTTTGGAAAGTTACTTTTTCATTTCATTTCTATGGTCGGTGCTAGCGCCGCCCACCTACCATCCTTCGTTTACTTCTCAGTGTCAGATATCTTATCCGCCACAGTGAGTCTGGCACTGTTTCTCTTCCGATAGACAAGGGTAGTGTCAAATATGACTACATGAGGTGATATATGCATTATATTCAGTCTACGTTCTAACTCCACGAACCTTTTACTAATGTTTGATTTAAATGTAAGGGTAATATTAATTGTAAAAATAGAAAATTCTTAATATGGATCACTACTCTGCGTGTGTACCTTAGTATGTATATATTTGTTATCGTTAATTTATTCGTATACTTTACCCTAAAGTTTCTGTCTGATGATGAATTATTTAAACACTTAAATTACAGTGGTATCAATACCTTCGTATTTTCAAGTTGTGCCAAATCTGAATGGTCGCTTGCCTCTACGTGGATACATTTTTTCATCAAGTAATGGAATGTAGTCGAGCTTCAGTAGGAGGATGTAGTGGTATCTTTCTAGGCTGAGGGTTACAGTTTCACTTCTAACTATGCAAAAATTACGTGTAAAATCGTTCAGCAAATTTTCATAAGGTAATACTTAGATCTGAAGCAGCTCTTGTTAAACGTGAGCTTCGTGATTGTTGCTGGATAAAAGCCACGGTGATTCGGAAAGCGTTCGATCCTCATTATTATTTAGGGAAGTTGGTTGCTCATTCAGATTTATCTAAGGTCAATAATGTGTTATGTAACGCTACTTTGTTTGAAAAAGATATTGCATAAACAAGAATGTTAACTGTTCAGATTATGTGTTTATTTCAAATATGATGGTTGCGACAGTATGAACTTTCACAATTTTGCAGATCATGTAGCTAATCTTTTTAACGTTGGATTTTCCCTATGTGAATTAAATACTTTGAATAAAGATCTTAAGCACGACCTCGCTCCTCCTATAAATAGACTGCGTTTAAAAAACACGATTGCAGACATTAAATCTCCTTCGCAGGAGAGCTTCTGTGAAGTTCGGAAGGTAGAAGACGAGGTACTGGCGGAATTAAAGCTGTGAGGACGGGGCGTGAGTCCCGCTTGGGTAGCTCAGTTCGTAGAGCACTTGCCCGCGAAAGGCAAAAGGTCCCGAGTTCGAGTCTCGGTCCGGCACACAGTTTTAATCTGCCAGGAAGTTTCACATCAGCGCACACTCCGCTGTAGAGTGAAAATTTCATTCTAGAAACGAACCAGAGTGTTTGAACGACGGATGCTACCAAAAATTTACGGAGGCATCCGAAAGAACTAAGGTCCCTGAAGATAAAGAACCAATTGTGATAAGGATCATATAATACAAGGAGCTGATATTGTAAGGCTACTTAAAAGTAAAAGAATAGTCTGGCTGGGGCATGGCCTGAGGATGGAGGACACAAGAACTACAAAGAAGGTCTTCCACGTAAACGATGGCTGGACGACGTGGGAGAAAACATTAGAGCCGTAAGAATAAAAGGGAAAAGAAGGAAAGTTAACGAGAGGGCAGAATGGAAGAAAACTGTAAAGTAAGCAGAGACCCATTCAGGGTTGTGAAGCCACAAGAAGAACAAGAATATGGCACAAAAGGGCGTATTTTCTCTCCATGATCATAGAATTTTGTGTTCAGATATAAGTCAGGAGGCAAGTTAGAAGAAGCTGCAGACTGCAGACGATTGTTCAGTTATGTGTAGCAAAGGGGTTTAAAGCTGAAAGTATTCGAATATTGTTCTACTCTGTACAGAAGAAGAAACACAAAGTAGTAAAAAAAGGTAGCTTTGTTAATTTCACCTTCACTGGTTTTAACTGTGATGAAATTGCGAAAATCTTGAAAATGACTAATTTCAGTGTTTTGTTAAAACCAGAGGTAGTTTACTCACGCAAATAGAGCATGACGTAGGACAGGAACGAAGATATGTTTTTTGTAAACCAGATATATATAAGACAAAGTGTGGTGTCTGCGATAATTTCTTTATTGGAAAGACATGGAGGAATTTCATTATTAGATGCAGGAGCATTCATATACCAATAAAGCAAGTGCTTTGCGACACCATTTAGAAACGAAGACGCATAGAGTGTTGCCGATAGCTGATAAGCTTGAAGTTTTGCATGTATCCCCTCTTAGCCATCATTTTGAAAGGATTTCACATACGTATACATTAAATTTTCTTTCCTTTATTGAACTTCGGTCTCCCCCCCTTCCCCCCCCCCCCCCCCCCCACACACACACACACACGGCGGCACGAGCTGGCAGCAGCGTAATATGCCGCCCCGCAGCCTAAAAAACATAATGAGTAGATAACAAACAATAAAAACAGGCTATGAAACGGTGACTAAAACTGTAACATGGCGAAAAATTGCGAAAGTGAAAATATTAAAACACATGGTTGGTGAGCCTGATTAAACTACATAGTAATTAGACAGGTACAATTAAAATACATGGTGACAGTCTGTTTTCTGTTTGCAAGAGTTAAAAAACACACCTAGCGACATATGATGTCTGTCATTACACTGAAAGGGGACGCACAACACTGAACACTCAATTAAAACTGCACTATAGAGGAAACAAGGAGGTAGATGGGGGGGGGGCAGGAGAGGTGAAGGGGAAAGAAAGGAGGGGAGGAGAGGAAAAGCAAAAGGAGATGGGGGAGCTGATGGAGGGAGAGGACACATAAAAGGGGAGGGGCAGGGCAGACACGAGAAGGGGTGGGGGAGGCAGAGGAGGGGAAAGCAAAAGGACTCAGGGGAGAGAAGGGAGTCAATGAGAGAGGGTAGGCAGGGAAAAACAGGATGGAAGGGGCAAAAGGATGTCCAGGAAGAGGACAGAGGTTGGGAGGGGGAGGTGAGAATCACAGTTTATAGATGGGGTAAACAGAGGGAGAGAGGGCATCATCTGCAAGGGGGAGTTAATGGAAGCCACCTTGGAAAATGAGATGAAGCGTTTAGAGGTGGATGGTAGGCTGTAGCGAGCGGAGGTTGGAGAGGAGACAAGCATCCGTGGGTTGGGGAGGGGGGGGGGGGATCAAGCCAATGGGAGATGTAGAGGACTCAGATATGTTGAGGAAAAGGAGCAGAGCAGATGGTGGATAGGAATCAACTCATAGAGAATCCGTGTGGGGAATGGGAGGTGTATACAGAAGGCAAGGTGAAGGGCATGGTGCTTGAGGATTTAGAGAGACTGGGGGGACTGGCATAACAGATGATGGGACAGAGCAAGGATTTGTAGGTGTGGAGGATGCTAGAGGGGTTTACATTAAATTTGTCAGTCGCATCGATTATTTCATGAAGAGGAGTATTTCAGTGGGAATTGGTTCTCAGATTTATTAGAAGAGGCTAGAAGATATGTATCTCAGATTTGACCCAATTGATATAACATTGCTTAGATTAGCAGTGACCATCTATTCTTTGTGAGGTATATACACTGTAGCCACTATAAGTGAATTTTCTTTAGTTAATATTCCGCCCTATAAATGGTGACATCTTTTTGATGATTGGTTCTATGTGACTATCTCGCCATGCTTGTCATATAGTTTCACTCAAGCCCAAGAGATGGAGCCAATGTTCTCGCGGGATGTGACCCTGTTGTAACGGCCTCGCTGTGCAACTCCATTAGTTACAGACGTTGCTTGTCTCATCTGTGCGCTGTATTTCGGTAACGTTAATACTTCTTACTGTTTATGTGACTTACTTTACAGTTTTATCACAACACGCCTATGTTCACAGTCTATGGGTTTCTCATTACGGGTGCAGTAATATAACTTCTCGTTTTGAATATAGTTACAATACATGTACTTTACACTGTGGATAACGTTACGAACGTTTCGTTTTCACTATCATTTCAGAGAGTTTATTAACGATGTAATATAATTCTGCACTTCTATAATCTTGTATACGCATTGCATTACATTACATTACATTGCATGTTACATGTGCAGGCAGAATCCATTTCATCTTCAGCAGTATGACCACTGTTTTAGTATTACGCAAGCTACGGCATTAGCTTTTTTTTAACAATTAATGACTCTAACTCTGCATCCTCAAGCATGATAAAATGGTATTTTTTGTGTTCTCACGTATCTGCCTCAAGGTAGGCTGTTTCTAGGATCCGGCATTTTACCATTATGCTGTTTAATATTTTTTTTAAAAATTGTAATATTAGCTTCGACTTTATTTCACGTCGTTGGCACTCATCTAGGCTTACCTATGTCATTCTGATGCAAGTCATTTGTATATGTTTTAGTATTGTCATATGACTAAATTTGGTCATACTTGTGAAATATTTTAGCTTCTGATGGCTGTGAACTTATTCTCTTACATCTCTTATTTTATTTTGTGATTTATATTGGTTTTATGTTTTCATTGTACTATATCAGTTATTGGTTGCATACATATATATTTTTTATAATTACTGACTAGCGAGTATCTCTGTTACTTCTTTTACGATGTTACCTTACGATGCACATTTCATGCTGTGTGAATGCTATCTAATGTCAACACATGAGTTGATTTTCTAAAACAATCGTATGAACGTATCTCTTCAAGTTGTCCAAGATGTCTATTGACTGTCTACATCGTACTGAAGGAGTTGTTGGTATAGTGACATCGCACAGGATGGTTTCTTTGTAGAGTTACTCTTTTATTTAATTTCTATAGTGAATACAAGCGTTACCTAGGGGTTCTTATAGTAAAGAACTGTGAGATCAAGACTTTTCCGTAATTTCAAGTTTCGCCAGACATAAATGTCGACAGAAAATTTTATCATTGGTGTGCTTTAACCCTGAACTTTAATTCCATCCTTACTATTCTTTTATTTCCATCACTGCTTCTTAGATTTCGATGCATAGATTGAAAAATACGGGTGAAAGACTATATCTCTGTCCCACACCCTTCTTACACCCTTTTCAATCATAGTGCTTTGTTCCTGATTTTCCATCTACTTTTCAATCTAACCATGGAAATCGAAGAAGCAATGATGGAAATAAAAGAAGGGTAAGGGTTGGATTAAAATTCAGGACAAAAGCATGCCAATGATAAAATACGCTGATGATATTTCTATCTGGCGCAACTTTAAATTATAGAAAAGTCTTGATCGCACAATTCTTTATTAAACGAAGGCCTGTAGGATTCACTATAGAAAAGAATTAAAAGAGTAACTCTACAAGGAAACCATTCTGTGCGATGTCACTATACTAACAACTCCCTCAGTAACAGGTAGTAAGTGATATGTTCATGGTGAGCAGCAGCATTCGCAACACGACGTCGTGGACAACGTCTATGTTATTGTTGTAGGAAATAAACTCATGCGTAGACATTCGATACTCCTTATTGTTTTCTCTTGATTCCTGTACATATTGTGCACTACCCGTCTTTTCCCTATAGCTTACACATATTTTTCCTAGAATTTCGAAACTGGCATCATTTTACATTGCCGCATGCTCTTTCTAGGTCATCAAATTCTATGTAGGTGCCTTAATTTTCCTTCAGTCTTGCTTCGATTATCAACCGCAAATCAGAACTACCAGTCTGTTGCCGTTACCTTTCCCAAAGGCAGACTGACAGTCGCCTAACAGATCCTCAGTTTTCTTCTCCAATCTTCTGTATAATTTTCTTGACAGTAACTTGGATGCGTGAGCTATTAATGTGATTGTGCGATAATTCTCGCACCTGTCAGCTCTTGGAGTCTTCGGAATTGTGTGGGTAATATTTTTTCTATCACTAGACTCATACATTTTACATACCAACGTACGTTTGTTGCCACTTTCCCCGATGATCTTAGAAATTCAGATGGAATGTTGTCTATCCCTCCAGTCTTACTTACTCTTAAGTCTTGCAAAGCTCTTTTAAATTCTGTTTCTAATACTGGATCCCTTATTTCTTCTATATCTACTGCTCTTACTTCTTCTATCACGTCATTAGACAAATGCTCCCCCCTCACATAGGCTTTCAGTGTAGTCTCTCCACTTATCCGCTCTCTCCTCTGCATTTAACGGTGGACTGCCCATTGCACTGTTAATGTTACCGACCTTGCTTTCAATTTCACTGAAGGTCGCTTTTACTTTTCTATATGCTTAGACAGTCATTCCGGTAATCATTCCTTTTTTGATTTTTCCACAATTTTCACTTAGCCATTTCATCTTAGTTTCCGCGTACTCCCTATTAATTTCGTGCCTAAATGACTGGATTTCCTTGGACATTTTTGTTCATCCTTCTTTCATCGCTGAACTGAAGTATTTCTTGCCTTACCCATAGTTTCTTCGCAGGTAACTTCGTTACACCCATGTTTTCATTTCCAGCTTCTATGACTGTCCTTTTTGGAGATGTCCATTCTTCCTTCACTGAACTTCCTTCTAAGCTATTCATTACCACAGTATCTACAGCCTAAGAGAAGTTGAGGCGTATCTGTTCATTCCTACTTCTTTGTACACTGATTCTTCCAGAGTAGTCTTTTAAACATCAACTTCCTATTTGTCTTTAACAAATTGTTGTAGGAGTTTATGGGTGCTCTAGGGTACGCCTTACAATCCAACATCCTTTTTCAGAATTCTTGCCCTAACATAATCCAATCAAATGAAGTCCTTCCGTTTCTCCGGGCCATTTCCAAGTACACACCCGTGTAACGTCGCGAGTCAAACCGCAACAGCATTTTTTTGCAGTAAGCTACCTTGCAGTATGGGCTCGTAGCTTTAGAGTCGGTGGCGGTGACAGCCCCTTGTCGGCGTGATACACTCGCACTTGTCGCTAGCACGACCATGGGAAGCGCCACTTGTGTCAGTTCCAGCGACAGAATATACAAGACCTTAAGAATCTAAATAAACTATACTAAATCTAATCCACTTTCGAAAAAAAAATTATATTTAGGCTTTTGTTATTAAAAAGAATCTGGTTGCAAAATCTCAGCTTTCTGGCTGGGATATTTTAAAAATTAGAGAAAATTAGCAAAAATACAAAAAACTGACACCAGTAAGATTAAAGTCAGTTCAGAGGCATAACAGTTTGTCCTTTGCTATCAGTTGGAATCATTACTGAAGTTTACAAAATGCTAGGTCAGTATGTTTGAATTTTTATACTTAAATAACGTTCACTATTTTTCGTTTCCCTAATAGAGAATTCCGTAAGAATTAATATTCATTTAATAACTATTTGTTTGTTGTGTGAATAAATCAGAGTAAATGAGAGTGTGTAGGTGGGACATACGTAAAGATTCAATATTATATACTGCTAAACATTATGTACTTGGTCATGGGAAAGTGTACAACAAGCTGTTGCAACGAAAGCTGTAATTCGCCTTACTTGCTGATGACGTATGTCCAAGCTTAACTGTTTTGTAAGAAGGCAGCCAGAATAGTTATTTGTAGAGTAATGTTTTCCTAAACTTATTTCAAGATTAGTTTTCGTTTGGTTTGGTTTGGTGGAGCATTTTATTAATATTGGTAGCATAGATTAACTTAAATGCATTTTGAATGTTGACTGGAGTAAAACATTTTAGCCGCGAATACGATCTTGAAAGATTGATCTGACTGGCTGTTCATTTGATCAACCAATCAGAGTACTCTATCAACTACTATATGCACTGTGAGCAACGGCAATGAGGCAGTCGTAGTCTCGCTGACGGGCGCGCATGTCATGTTGAATGTGTCTGGAAAAGTTATATGTAAAGTGAAGAAGGTACTGTTATTTCACGTTCGGTTTACATCGCCGTGGAAGAAGATGCATTTACGGACAGACAGTGAAAATTTGTGTTTTGTGAAGGAATTAGTTGGAGAGATAAACGCTTGTGAACTCTTGGCATTTGTGAAGAATTCCGCGTGGCATATTTCGTAATCGTTTACGGAATAGTTGGGGAGCAACGTCTTTTAAAGAAATCCACTGAAAAGGACCGAATGTAAAACTCATGTTCTAGCTTTGTATAAACTATGAAAATAGCGTAACAATTCGGGCTGAACTTTTTTACATTTCTGGCTGTATTGCGTCTGTACTAGATGGTATGAGCGCTGAGATGAGGCCAGTGATACTAGCTCTTTGTTTTAATTGCGAGCTGATGGCACCTACTAGGTGGGCTCGCGTCGCTTTCTACTGAGGCCCGAAATGGGGGAGCACTCGAAGCGGATGGACCTGGAACTCCGAGTAGGTGCGCTGGCAAGCGCGACAGCGGCACCTCCCATCCGTCGTCAAACTGATGTTGTGCAACCTGCGACGGACTCCAATCGCCCTCTGCACTAGAATTACTGTTATGTTCGCCGGTTTGGGTTGATTGTAGACCACTGGTTGCAGCTTCATACACATCTCTTCTGAATCCCAGAGCGGGACGCAAGTTGTACGCCATCCTGAAATATCGAGGACATAATATAGCCTCGCCAACAATTGCCAACGATAATGCAAGCAAAACTCGTATCTACATGTACATTGCCAACGCTTCTTCTCTGCTTCTAACTTGTGAACAAGCCTATACTTTGGTTTATCCTGACTAGGAGACCTCACTGGACGTGAGGCCATTTTCTAGGATGGCCTACGGCTGTGCGTCTGAGCAGGACTCTGAGGTTACAATTACTGTGGTTCTAATACAGATACCATAAAGGCCTATATCTTCCCTGCCGAAAATCAAAATATGTGTTAGCACACCTTATACCATTTGGCATGAACACGTATTCTCTGTATGCAAGACGAAATTGTTCGATCAATTCCTCTAAATTAGGTTTATAATACCATTTGGCATCTAAAGCAAATAAAGAACTGTTTGCCGAATTGTGAAATTTTTCTGAGAGATGAAACAATCGCCCTCCTCCCGAAAATTTTATAAGATATTTACATTACATTTAGCTTCAGAGTTAATGAGGACTGTACTATCGTAAATATTGACAATGTTTTTCTTCAACGCTGCTTTTAACATCGTCAGAACTGTATTTACGTTGCAGGGAAGCGGTTTGGTGGCCAGATGACGTACTGAGGTAGGTGCAACTTTTGTGGTTGAGAGTACGACGAAAGAAGCAGTAAGCAGTTACGCGAATTTTAACCCAGAAATGCTGCACCCTCTTGGCTGGTTCCCCTTATTCCACCTCAGTTACATTATGTCGGCGATTGCTGCGCAAAACAGTGTCTCCATGTACGTGTACACCATAATTATTCTACCACGCAAACATTTTGGGCTACGCTCGCCTGGTATGAGACATGAGACATTCCCTGGGAGGAGGAGGGGGGGGGGGGGGTCCACTGGAGGCCGAACCGCACAATATCCCTGGGTTCGGTGTGGTGCGGCGGTGGGGTGGGTGGACTGCTGTGGCCTATGAACCACTGAGGGCTATGGCGGGTCGAAGGCTCTCCGTCGTTTCTAGGTCCCTGGTTCAAAACACAATACACTACCTCCTCCTGCTGCCATTCTTTAACAGAGTATTCGATATTACTACCTGAAATTTACTGCAGAACTCAGTTTTCCTCTTCTCTTATTCCTACTGCCTAGTTCGTATTCTCCCGTTTTTCTTTCTTCTATTCCATCTCCTATAACTGCATCCAGTCTCCCGTAACTATTCAATTGCCATTTTCCTTTACATACATCCGTTCAATATCTTCATATATTTTATCTCTTCACCCGCTGCTGGCGACGTTTGCATGTTTATCTGAACTATTGTAGTCGGTGTTGGCTTGCTTTACAATTTTATAAGCAAATATGTTACTGTAAAGACATATCGTTAAAACAGTAGGTTAATCGATAATCGGTCCAAGTGACGCCGTAAGAAGCAGCGTATGGTTTTAGCAGAGTGTCGGAAAACTGCTAACTATTCACTGCCTACGGTGACGCTACCATAATAAATCTACACACGCACAGGGTCCACGGACACAGACTGCTTACGGAACTTGTTTGAAGACAGGAAGACAGCGCACAGAGCTTACTATTCATGGTGTCTGTCTGTTCCCCCCCACCCCCCGCCAGTTCCCCATCCCCTCCTCCCCTCGTCACGAAGAATCTAGTGAGGACTTGGGTTTCACTAACACTAAGCTCTCTCCATTCAGCTGGTGTGCTTCGTGGTGAAAGCGCCAATCCTGCGGGAGCTAGTGGAGCTGCTCTCCGAGAATGGAACGAGCAGCAGCACCGGTGAACGCAGTGGCGACCCTCGGCGACGTTACCAAAGACTCGGAAACCGCCTGCTCCTGGCCTCCTTGGTAAGGAAAACAACATGTTTGAAAACAACTTACCATTGGCTCTGTATGCTGCGTTCCCAAATATGCTGCATCCTTTACCACAGTAGAACTTAAAATTTTTCCTTAGCCTGGCGATTGTACTTATGAAGAAACAGCATTGGAAAATAATAATTCTATGAATGCTGTTCCATACGGGAACTTGAAGCCAACTGACTAGTACAATTAAAAAATAATGAACGTCTATAGGTTTTGTATTGTAATTATTTTGGAATGGGAATTGCGTACTCAAGGTATAAAAGCGCAGTACATTGGCGGAGCTGTCATTTGTAGTCAAGTGATTCATGTGAAAAGTTTCCGGAATGAACAGACTTTGAATGCGGAATGGTACTTGGAGCCAGGCGCACCAGACATTCCTTTTTGAAGATCGTTAGGGAATTCAGTATTCCATGAACAACGACAAGAGTGTGCCGACTAATCCACATTTCAGGCATTACCTCTCATCACGAACAACGCAGTTGAAATTTGACATTTGCTGTTTCCTACTGCATAATGCATTTTGCACTTCCTTGAACATTTTGGTATATAATACATTAAAATCAGACAGTTGTGAGACCTGCTAATAATAGTTTAATGTTGACGTGTGACTGTCAAATTTCGCGGTTACGCATATACTGCCGCAGTTGGGCAGTCATATCTTGGAAACTACACAGTCTAGAAGGCTGTGGATTGATTTGTTTTGTGTAGTACATGTCAGGAAAAGGATGGAAACACGTCTGCATAACCTAAAAACTATGCTGGGTAACACAAAACTGTCTGATGGCAAGACAATAAAATGTACTGGAAGACTAATGGACAAAGTAATTGATGAATCACAGGAATATTAAGGGAAGGCCATTGGAGATAACTGCCACAATTTAGAGAAGATGAAAAGAACTGTGTGGACCACTTCCTTTCATCGAATATCAACCGATGAAAAGCCATGTCATGCTTTATGTCCACCTCCACCAAACACTTGGTGTAAATATAGGCTAGCTGAATTTTCTGGCCACCTGCATGAATTTACACATAAACATTCTCTTCCTTTGGCAGTAATGGAGCCAATCAAACCTATTTACAGAGATTTGGCAAATACTGAGCTACTAAAGAAGTATTTATATGGGAAGACCTAGAATGTGAATGATTCCTTCAACAAAGGTTGTGTGGTGCCGTGTGCCTAAAAATGTATATGTTGGGCTAATGACTTTGAAGTTAGCAGTGTCTGATTCTGTAATAACTTTTAATGATGGGAACTATGAAAGACTTAAGGTTCTGGAGACGATAGGGGTAAGATTTGGGCAGAACTCAGCTAAATGACTGAGGGAACTGGATAATATCGTGTACGTGAAGCAGAGCTAGCTGCTCAGCAAATGACAAAAGAAGCAAGAACGTAAAGGAGGAGGCAAGCACTGGGCTGTTGTGACACTGAAGAAGACAGACTATGGGCCAGGGCAATTCTACTGCATAAAAGGCGTGGAAATGTAAGTCTGTATAAGAATTTGTAATAAAAAAGTTTTAAAACTCAGTATCTCTGAACTACATTTTTTGCAATAAATGACCCGTTTTCAAAAAAAGTACTGATGGTAGAGACATGAAATTTTCACAGCATGGAAGTGGGGAAGATTCAACGCGTATGGAACTAGAATAATTAAAATATCCTGAGTTGTTTTGTTTTTATGTTCATTTAGTTACAAAATTTTGTCAAAATATTGATTATTTGAAAAAAAAAAAAAAGATAACATGCCCCACAATACAATTTGAGTAATAATTCTAGTTCAGTGTAGCAGGAAATGTGCATTCAATAACTATGGAAAATTGTGAGTTGGTTTCTTAAAAAGTTTCCAAGACAATAGGACGCAAAATTCGATAATTTAACATAGGCGGCATAGGACATTCAATGTCCTCTTAACGACCGAGACCCGCGGTGTTTGCTAAGAGATGTCATTGCTGGCAGAGAAGCAACAATGAGTGAAATAACCGCAGAAATCAGTGCATCTGTTAGAACAGAGTGGTACAATTTTGCGTTAATGGGCTATTTCAGTTGATAAGGGCTGATGGTAGGATTCGAGTATGGCGCAGACCTCATGGAGCCATAGACCCAACTTTTCAACAAGCCATTGTGCAACCTGGTGGTGTTGGCTGTGTTTACATGGTATGGACTGGATCCTCTAGTCCAACGGAACCGATCATTGACTGGAAATGGTTATGTTTGGCTACTTGGAGATCATTTGCGGCCACTCATGGACTTCATGTTCTCAAACAACCTAGGAATTTTTGGAGATGACAATGGAAAATGTCACTGGACCATAGTTGTACAAGGTTGGATTCATGAACATTCTGGACAGTTCTAGCAAATGATTTTGTCACCCAGAACGCCCGGCGTAAATCCTTTCGAACGTATGTGGGACATATTCGACAGGTCACTTCGTACACAAAAACCTGCACCGGAAACCCATTCGCAATTATGAGCGACTATGGAGGCACTTAGCTCAATATTTGTGTAGGGAATTTGCAACGACTTGTTTATTTGATGAAATGTCGAGTTACCGCACTATGCTCAGCAAAAGGTGGCCCGACCCAATATTAGGAGGTATCCCATGACGTTTGTCACCTCAGTGTGTATCGGTAGTGAAACAAGTGTCAGGTGGGTAACTTTGCTCTGATTGGAAGTGCTCCAGGCTGTGTCGTGGAAAATATGCTCAGTTACGGGGGAAATGTATTGCAATTAATGGTCTACTTTGGTACTGCAGCACGTACAAATAAATACTGACAGAGATGGGAAGTGTTGCGCGTGATCACTCTGACCGAAGGTACCAACTGGTACTCCAATATGTCTATTGCGTTTGTAGTTTGAATGAGGTAGCAGACACACTTTTGTTGTTGTTGTTGTTGTTGTTGTTGTGATCTTCAGTCCTGAGACTGATTTGCTGCAGCTCTCCATGCTACTCTATCCTGTGCAAGCTTCTTCATCTCCCAGTACCTACTGCAAGCTACATCCTTATGAATCTGCTTGGTGTATTCATCTCTTGGTCTCCCTCTACAACTTTTACCTTCCAAGCTGCCCACCAATACTAAATTGCTGATCCCTTGATGCCTCAGAACATGTCCTATCAACCGATCCCTTCTTCTACTCAAGTTGTGCGACAAAATTCTCTTCTCCCCAAACCTATTCGAAACCTCCTCACGATCTCCCATCTAATCTTCATCATTCTTCTGTGGCACCACATTTCGAAAGCTTCTATTCTCTTCTTGTCCAAACTATTTATCGTCCATGTTTCACTTACATACATAGCTACACTCCATGCAAATACTTTCAGAAACGACTTCCTGACACTTAAATCTATACTCGATGTTAACAAATTTCTCTTCTTCAGAAACGCTTTCCTTGCCATTGCTAGTCTATATTTTATATCCTCTCTAATTCGACCGTCATCAGTTATTTTGCTCCCCAAATAGAAAAACTCCTTTACTACTTTAAGTGTCTCATTTCCTAATCTAATTCCCTCAGCATCACTGGACTTAATTCGACTACATTCCATTATCTTCATTTTGCTTTTGTTGATGTTCATCTTATATCCTCCTTTCAAGACACTGTCTATTCCGTTCAACTGCTCTTCCAAGTCCTTTGCTGTCTCTGACAGAATTACAATGTCATCGGCGGACCTCAAAGTTCTTATTTCATCTCCATGGATTTCAATACCTACTCCGAATTTTTCTTTTGTTCTCTTCACTGCTTGCTCAATATAGAGATTAAATATCGGGGAAAGGCTAGAACCCTGTCTCACTCCCTTCCCAACCACTGCCACCCTTTCATGTCCCTCGACCCTTATAACTGCCGTCTGGTTTCTGTACAAATCGTAAATAGCCTTCCGCTCCCTGTATTTTACCCCTGCCTCCTTCAGAATTTGAAAGAGAGTATTCCAATCAACATTGTCAAAATCTCCCTGCCTCCTTCAGAATTTGAAAGAGAGTATTCCAATCAACATTGTCAAAATCTTTCTCTAAATCTACAAATGCTAGATACGTAGGTTTGCCTTTCCGTAATCTAGCTTCTAAGATAAGTCGTAGGGTCAGTATCGCCTCACGTCTTCCAATATTTCTACGGAATCCAAACTGACCTTCCCTGAGGTCGGCTTCTACTAGTTTTTCCATTCGTCTGTAAGAAATTCGCGTTAGTATTTTCAGCCGTGACATATTAAACTGATAGGTAATATTCACATCTGCCAACACCTGCTTTCTTTGGGACTGGAATTATTATATTCTTCTTGAAGTCTGAGGGTATTTCGCCTGTCTCATACATCTTGCTCAGCAGATGGTAGAGTTTCGTCAGGACTGGCTCTCCCAAGGCTGTCAGTAGTTCTAATGGAATGTCTACTCTCGTGGCTTTGTTTCGACTCAGGTCTTGCAGTCCTCTGTCAAACTCTTCACGCATTATCATATCTCCCATTTCATCTTCATCTACATCCTCTTCCATTTCCACAATATTGTCCTCAAGTACATAGCTTTTATATAGACCCTCTATATACTCCTTCCACCTTTCTGCTTTCCCTTCTTTGCTTAGAACTGGGTTTCCATCTGAGCTCTTGATATTCATACAAGTGGTTCTTTTTTTTCCAAAGGTGTCTTTAATTTTCCTGTAGGCAGTATCTATCTTACCCCCAGTAAGATAAGCCTCTACATCCTTACATTTGTCCTCTAGCCATCCCTGCTTAGCCATTTTGCACTTCCTGTCAATCTCATTTTTGAGACGTTTGTATTTCTTTTTGCCTGCTTCATTTACTGCAGTTTTATATTTTCTCATTTCATCAATAACATTCAATATTTCTTCTGTTACCCAAGGATTTCTACTAGCCCTCGTCTTTTTACCTACTTGATCGTCTGCTGCCTTCACTACTGCATCCCTGAAAGCTACCAATTCTTCTTCTACTGTATTTATTTCCCCCTTTCCTGTCAATTGTTCCCTTATGCTCCCCCTGAAACTCTGTACACCCTCTCGTTTAGTCAGTTTACCCAGGTCCCATCTCATTAAATTCCCACCTTTTGCAGTTTCTTCAGTTTTAATCTACAGTTCTTCACCAATAGATTGTGGTCAGAGTCCACATCTGCCCCTGGAAATGGTTTACAATTTAAAACCTGGTTCCTAAATCTGAAACCTGTCAGTATCTCCAGGCTTCTTCCATGTATACAACCTTCTTTCATGATTCTTGAACCCAGTGTTAGCTATGATTAAGTTGTGCTCTGTGCAAAATTCTACCAAACGGCATCCTCTATCATTTCTTCCCCCCAATCCATATTCACCTACCACGATTCCTTCTCTCCCTTTTTCCTACTACCGAATTCCAGTCACCCATGATTATAAATTTTCGTCTCCCTTCACTATCTGAATAATTTCTTTTATTTCATCATACATTTCTTCAATTTCTTCGTCATCTGCAGAGCTAGGTGGCATATAGACTTGTACTACTGTAGTAGGTGGGGGCTTCGTGTCTATCTTGGCCACAATAATGCGTTCACTATGCTGTTTGTAGTAGCTTACCCGCACTCCTATTTTTTTTATTCATTACTAAACCTACTCCTGCATTACCCCTATTTCATTTTGTATTTATAACCCTGTATTCACCTGACCAAAAGTCTTGTTACTCCTGCCACCTAACTTCACTAATTCCCACTATATCTAATTTTAACCTATCCATTTCCCTTTTTAAATTTTCTAACCTACCTGCCCAATTGAGGGATCTGACATTCCACGCTCCGATCCGTAGGACGCCCGTTTTCTTTCTCCTGATAACGACGTCCCCGGAGATCCGAATGGGGACTAGTTTACCTCCGGAATATTTTACCCAAGAGGATGCCATCATCATTTAACCATACAGTAAAGCTGCATGCCACGGGGAATATTACGGCTGTAGTTTCCCCTTACTTTCAGTCGTTCGCAGTACCAGCACAGCAAGGCCGTTTTGGTTAGTATTAAAAGGGCAGGCCGACACACTATGAACGCAAAAAAAATTACACATATGAATAATACATCAACACCTGCATTCGCATTATGTAAGGAATAATGAAACGTGTCAGAAGAAAAATGCCGCTCTCTGAGCACAAAAAATCCGAATCTGTTCCTCTTTAAAAGACTGCCAGGAAACGTTTGGAACTACCAGCCTCAGTCCTCTTTCCGCCTCCTTCACCGGATTTGTTGGCCAGGGAACATAATCGCGCTCTAAATCCGTTTAACCAGTTACTCGTTGCAGTTAAGGCTTCATGCTCAGCATCTTGCTCTCACTGCCACTGTCTACACAGGGCTTTTCTTTTAACCTGAAGCAAATCGAAAATGATGCATGGGCTAAGAAACGTTTCTTGCTGAGAAGTTAATATTAGTAATGTAGACAACTGCCTGCGTTAAAACTGGCCACCTAACCAATACTAATGCGTGAAAGGAGTCAACTTCGCATTTTCAAATGGGAACCATATATTTTTACTGCGTATCCGGATTCTACCCCAAAAAATGCGTACGGTACTTAAACCATGGTTTCCCATTCATGGTGGATGGTATTCTAATCGACAAGTATCAAGTGGATCTGTTTTTTAAATTAAGAACCGTCGCATTGGAATCTACATTTCATTTACAAAGTAAATGTAAACGTTTATGTTCTGACGGTTGATATTTATGATCTAAAGTGGTGTTGCCAATTTCATTGTACAGCACAATATGATTAGCCGTTTCAGTGTCTGAAACTACACTAGGTGAATGTAATAGTTTTCTGTTCCCATAGGGATGACTGATATCTGTGAGTCCCCTTGTCTCTCACCACAGAGTGCTTGATTTCGGTTCGTCTCCTTACCTCACGATAATTGTAATTGTCACTGCCTTTAAGTTGTGCATATGGGATCCACGCACAAATTAATAAACGTATCGAAATGGAAGGTCATCAGCTTCAGTATTTATTGTGAATTACAGTAATGGTGAGAGGCCAGAGAACTCACGGAAATCAAGCACCTAAATAAATGTCTATATTCAAAGTGAATGTTGTCAGACACAGATGATATAATAATACTAAAGCTGGAAATTACCCTCACTTTCATTCTATAATGTCATATGGGATTATATGTTGAGATAACTCATCAAGCGAAGTGAAAGTTTTCAGAGTCCACAACTCTGTAATAAGAATTATATGTTGTCTGAATTGAAGAACATCCTGCAGAGTCCCGTTTAGGAAACAGAGGATACTAAACTCTACTTACCAATATATGAAATTTATATTTGAAAACATACCTCTTTTTCTAAACCAATAGCTTATTTCATTGAATCAATACAAAAATAATAATCTTCATATATTTAAAGTCATTTTTTTCCAGGAACGTATCCATTATTCAGGAACACATGTTAAATGGTTTAACTGCTAATAAACTTCAGTTCAACAGGAACCTAAGAACTTAAATTGGGGGCCAACTCTTTCGATTCCAATGAAGAATTTCTTTGTAGAACCAACTGATGTGCGTATATTATTAATAGTAACAAATAATTCTACTATTATGAACAGTCTGTCTTCCGTATAAACTCAGTGCAGTAAAGCGATATATGAAAGTATGTGTTGTAAAGCATGTTTACTATTTGATGATGCATGTCTACAATAGCGTACGAATTATCATACGCAGCGCCATGTATTGAAAATTTGTGTGTGTTGTGAAAAGTTTGCTATTATGTTTTAAATGAAAATATGTTTAAGATTTTCGACTTGGGCATTTATGAACACCATTGCACTTAGGATGTGCGATAGTTACAAATAACATATTTGTTTTTCATTGTAAGTATTTCATTTGTATTCTTTTTTATGAATTTTTCCGCCCCCTGGAAGATCTCCTCACTATGGGTCTGTTGCCATTAAAATTGCAACTGATCTAATCTTCATGATTAAAAAATGAATGACACACTGCAATCTTACCAAAAGCATCGATTTTGATGAACGAAATGAATCTAATCTTACCATTGTTTACAGCTGAGGTGTTTAGTTCCCAAGATTTTCTCTTTCCTTTCTTCAAAAACACAATCGCTTCAATGACAATTTTCCAAGTATATGGTATCTTCCCAAACTCATTAGTATGTATGCATATGTTAATAGGTTGCTGCAAAAGTTCCTAACATTTTTCCATAAGTGTACTAAACACGACAGATAAATATAACAGAGACTTTAGTCGTCAATAATGCATTCCGATTCATTATTTACGATATTCTGCCAACTGTGTGGTAACTTTTCGATTCTGTGATTGATGAAATCACGCGGTTGTCAGGCGAAGAACTCGTTGAGCCATGTTCGTAGCTCATTTTTATCCGGAAAGGACGTTCCTTGAAAATTGTTCTATAGAGAGCCAAAAGGTGAGAATCTGAGAGTGCAAGATCAAATGAATGAGGTGCGTCCGTAATGACCTCCCAACCAACTCGTGTATAGTGTTTCTTGTCAGTCTAGCAGAATGCGGGTGGTCGTTATCGTGAAGTAGCATCAGTTCACGCAGTCTTCCTGGTCGCTGTTCTTGGACTGCGACTGCAAGGTGACTCAGTTGTTGAGTATAAATGTCAGCAGTGATGGCTACAACTCTGGAAAGCCATTCGTAGTACAACACACAGATGCTGTTCCACCTGAGGCATAACATTATCTTCGTACAGGGAGTTGCCGGTTTTCTTTGGCCCAAAATTCCTTCCTTTTACTTATGTTGGAATGAAGACACCATTTCTCATCACCAGTAGCTATAGAGGATAGGAATGGCGTCGGGCCTGTTCACGAGCCAGTTGATGACTAGCAAGCAGAGATTTTTGGTTTTGGTTTTTATGATTTTGATAGTTCTCCAGTACAGTGACGTGGATGATTTTGGATTAATCCGTTTAAACTATCTTAATGAGACCCAGAATATCTCCGAAATGTCATTAATGTTAAAACGATCCTCCTTCAAACGAGAAAAATATTTTCTTACTATGTTCTGGCCAGTGGCACTGTACCTATACACGGCGCAATTTTTTCTGGCTCCCTCCTCTGCTATCACCCCTCTATCGAACTCAAACAGAAGAATATGTCAAAAATTTGCGATTTATCCACTTTTGTAGTGTACATTGAACCACTCACTGTCTCAAAATGACAAACTGACAGTATGTTAACTCAAACAGCGGCAGCGAACTACAAATAAAAATGACAGTTTATAAATAAACCCACAGCAATCTGAATGCTAACATTCAAAACAAAAACGGAATGAATTGATTCACCAACCTAGTATTTGGTATCTTCCAAACTCATTACTATGTACTGTATGTATGCATGTGTTACAATGTCTCTCACAGAGTAAATTGTGGAAAGGTCAACATCATGATACGGTATGCAGTCAGACTTACAGGCTGGAATGCAGAACGTATCAAGCAACGTGGCAACTACTAAAGCAACAGAAGTTGTGGAACGTGCAAGAATACATGCTGCCATTTGCTTACACTGTACTCTTGCCTGTATTGCGTTACCCTGAAGCCTTACACGTGCTCTGTTTTGCAGGGGACCACAACCGTAACAGTGGTTATTTGGGCGGCTTCCCCACTGGTTCACCAGGTCCGCAACGCGGAAGATGGGAGCACTTTCAGCAACAATCGCTCTCTGCCTTTGGCCGTCTGGTTACCATTGGACATTTACGCGTCCCCCACATACGAGGCACTCTACCTGATACAGTTCCTGAGTATGATGTCCGTTGATATTGCTGTTGTGTGCACTGACTGCTTTTTCGTTGACCTCATGCTGAGGGTTGCTGCTGAGTTGGAGATTTTGAACGACAACATTTCAGCTTTGCGTAAGTGGAAGACTTCAGCAACATTAAAGAACCAGGACAAACCAGGTGAATGTATCTCAGATCTTGAGATACATCTACAGATTTCGAAGAATGTCAAGCACCATCAGGCAATTCTTAGGTTTGTATAATCCTACATCTATTTGCACCTCTCGATTTTTCTTGAAAACTTTGTCTAGTCATTGGGCTGGGGCTCAAGAATCAACAGCAATTAATGGAGTGGAAATTCAGAGGTGACTGTAAAACGTCGTTCGAAGACATTTGAATTATATGTCGAGCACTCCTTTAAATTGTTGTCTTGCGCTCTTATTAGTCTAGAAATACATTTGAAGTGGAAATAGCCTCTCGTTCGGCCCTGTGGATCGATGACAATTTTGTAGGTAGTTATCAGTAGTAAGGCAAACAAGTGTTTTGTGGTGCTCCCTATTGATATAATGAATGCTGGATGTGTTGTAATAGTAGAGAAATAGAATTTCTAAAAAGCGGGATAGACGAGCTCAAAACTGGACGCTAAACGTAAGAACAGTGAAGGGGAGGGTCGACGCGTACTTCACGTTCATCGTCTGTTGTGTTGACTACTAATGACAGTAGCAGGGAGTGGGGAAATGTCCTGGCGTAGTTAACAATAGTAGGGAGTTTAAAAGGATCACCTCTTATCTGCATCATAATCAGAGGATTATTCTACTTACAAACGAAACCGAACTGATGCAATCGACAATTGTAAAGATTCAGAGCCTCATAAGACAAGCAAATATTTGCACATAGTGAGATAAAAAAATTCGTGAAGGAGATTCAAAATCAGATGATTTATTTACTATAGGATATACTGTATAATTCGCAGAACATTTTAGGAAAGTTATGAGATTATGAAATTTAGTAAAGATAATCAAAACAGAGCAGAAGTAATTTTTTTTTTTTGGGTCATCGTTCTTCTGACTGTTTAGTTGCAGCCCTCCACGATTTCCTCTCCCTTCCTACTCTTCATCTTAGAGTAGCATTTGCAGCCCACGTCCTCAATTATTTGCTCAGTGTATTCTAATCTTCCTCTTCAGTTTTTACCCTCTACATCTCCCTGAAGTTACATGAATATTATTCCCTGAATTCCTAATAGATGTCCTATCAGTCTATCCCTTCTTCTTGTCAGTGTTTTCCATATATTCATTTCCTCGCCGTTTCTTATCAGTCAACCTAATTTTCGTCATTCTTCTGTAGCATCTCATCTCAAATGTTTCAGTTCTTTTCTGTGCCAGTTTTCCAACTGTCCATGTTCCACTACCATTCGATACTGTGCTACAAATGTACATTTTCATGAATTTCTTCCTCAAATTAAGGCCTATGTTTGATACTAGTAGACTTCTCTTGGCCAGGAAAGCCTTTTTTGCCATTGCTAGTCTGCTTTTGATGTTGTCCTTGCTCCATTCATTACGGGTTATTTCGATGCCTATGTGGCAGCATTCCTTAACTTCGTCTACTTTGTGATCCTCAAATGTTAGGTTACGTTTCCCGCTGTTCTCGTTACTTCTCATTACTTCCGTCTTTCTTCCATTTACTGTACATCCATTTTCTGCACTCAGACTGTTCATTCCAATAGATACTGTAATCCATATTCTCTTTCAATAAGGATACCAGTGTCATTTGATATTCTTCCCCCTTGAATTTTTATCCCACTTTTGTACCTTTATTTTCGTAATTGCTTTTTCGATGTAAATACTGAACAGTGGGACGAAGACTTGATCCCATACACCATTTCTAGTCCAAGCACTTTTTTCTTGGTCTTCCAGTATTAGTTAGTGTGCGCATTGTATATTACACGCCTTTTCGTACAACTTATCCCTGTTTTCCTCAGCATTTCGAACATCTTGGGCCATCCGACATTGTCGAATGCTTTTTCCAGGTCGACAGATCCTACGCACATGTCTTAATTTTTCTTTAGTCTTGCTTCCATTATCAACCTTAGCGTTAAAACTGCCTCTTTGGTGCCTTTACCTTTCCTAAAGCAAAATTGATCGTCATCCAAAACATCCTCAGTTTTATTTTCCATTCTTCTACATAGTATTGTTGTCAGAAACGTGGATGTATGAGCTATTACCTGTCGGATCTTGCTACCTTAGAGATTGTGTGGATGGTGTTTTTCCAAAAATCTGATGGTGTATCACCAGTACTATACACTCTACACACCAACGTGAATAGTCGTCCTGTGGCCACTTACACCCATGACTTTAGAAATTCCGATGGAATGTTGCTTATCCCTTCTGCCTTATTTGTCCTTAAGTCCTCCAAAGCACTTTTAAATTCTGATTTTAATACTGAATCTCCTGTATCTTTCCTATCGACCACTTTCTTCTACATCACATCCTCAGACAGGTCTTCCCCATCACAGAGGACTTATATGTACTCGTTCTACATATCCGCTCTTTCCTTTGCATTTAACAGTGGAATTCCCACTTCAGTCTTAATGTTATCACCTTCGCTTTTAATTTCACAGAAAGTTATTTTGACTTTCCTATATACTGAGTTAGTCCTTCCGACATTCTTTTCTTTTTCTGTTTGTTCACATTTTTCATGCAGCCATTAGCCGTAGCCTCCCTGCATTTCCTATTTATTCCATTACTAAACGAATGGTATTTCTGTATTCCTGATATCCCTCCACAATCGTGTACTTCTTTCTTTTTTCGATCAACATCATTATGTCTTCTGTCATCAATGGTTTCATAGCAGTTTCCCTCCTTGTGCCTACGTTTATTTTTCCAACAACTGTGACTGCTTTTTTTTTAAAGATGTTCATTCCTCTTTAACTGAACTGCCTCCTGAGTTATTCATTATCACAGTACCTATAACCTCAGAGAACTTCAAGTGTATCTCTTGACTCTTTTTACTACATCCGTATCCCACTTCTCTGCACATTGATTCTTCCTGAATAATCTCTTGCAGTTCAACTACTACGAGGGGTTTTTAATAACTAATGCAACAAACATTGCTCGACCAACCCCCGTTGAAAATATGGTGCATTTGTATAACAAAATCCAGCCATTCACTGTAGTCCTTCGTGGACTGCTACTAACTTGAACACCAATTCATTGATAATCTGCAGACTAGTGCTGGGGCCTCCGTACCAGTAGAGTTACTTTTTTGGACATAAACTTCTAAGAGACAGTTTCAGTTCATTTATTATTATTATTTGTAAGTTAGCGTGCACCTTAATTGTACATTGTAGTCACAGCATAGCATCCAGTATCTGAGAACGAGAGCACTTAGCGATCTGCAATGAACTTCACATAGAATTTCGACCCCTACGAAATATTTTCTCGCTTATAAATCTTACAAAATGATGGAAGGGAAAAAAGTTTTTTACTTAGTAGATTTTCGCTGTTCAAGCAATAACATTGTCGTATCAGAAATTAAGTCTGACGTTCAAATTTTATTACTCTGCAATACATATACCAGGCAGTTTCCACATATGCCGCTAAATGTACCTACAAAATAATTTCATCGTGCGACACAGAGAGGTAGGGGGAACGGAGAAGGTGTAGAAATAGAGGCGGTGGGGAAGAGGAGGTGAATACAGAAAGGAAAGAGGAGATGAACAAAGAGAAATGTAGGAGGAGTTTGAAACAGAGAGGCGTGAGTAGCAGATTGGCAGTGAGAGGGGAGGGAGGAGATGAACAGAGAACGAGGGGAAGAGGGGTGGGGGGTGACAGAGAGGTGATGGAGAAGGAGGTAGAGGGAGACAGAAGTGATGGACAGAGATAGGTGGACGGAGGAAATTGACTACTAGAAATGAAATAAATAAAACGCTGGCTACTCAGCTAGTACAACATAGTGTTTAATATATAATAGTAAACGCTAATGCTGCGAAATTTACTTTTGTCTATTTGAAAAACTCCTCCGCCTTTTTGTGCCCCTCATCACTCTACAAGTACTAGAAGTTTATAAAGGGAATTTCCAAACACGCTGTAGAAATTTGGCGAGAATGACTCTGATGAGTGTTTGACGGTTTAATTCTGTGTTTGAGCTGTTAGGAGCTCAAAGAAAATGCTCTAGCGCCTTTTTGTGCCGCTCTTCTGTTTCTCTATAACGCTCGTCGTTTTTATAGTTCTGATGCGTATTTTGCCAAGCCATTTCATTTCAGAATCACTGGAGATGGAAAGATGGCAATGATGGAGGTATTGGTGCAGCGACTGTAAATATCTGAATCACTTCCTTACATTCAGTGGCTATAGAGTAACCCCCTTGTCTTTTCCTCACGTTTAGTGCTTACAGAGTTTTACGTTGCCCGTGACATCATCACATTCTCCCCACATGACGACTCAACTCTGACATATTTGTATTAATCTGCACGGTATCTGATTCAGTATCCATTGATACTGCCAACGGCCTTGCCGCAGTGGTAACACCGGTTCCCGTCAGATCACCGAAGTTAAGCGCTGTCGGGCTGAGTTAGCACATGGATGGGTGACCATCTGGTTTGTCGAGCGCTGTTGGCAAGCGGGGTGCACTCACCCCTTGTGAGGCAAACTGAGGAGGTACTTGATTGAGAAGTAGCGGCTACGGTCTGGTAAACTGACATACGGTCGGGGGAGCGGTGTGTTGACTACATGCTCCTCCATATCCGCATCCAGTGAGGCCTGTGGTCTGAGGGTGACACGGCGGCCGGTCGGTCCCGTTGGGCCTTCCAAGGCCTGTTCGTACGGAGTTTAGTTTAGTATCCATTGATAGTGATCCCTGCAAATTCCTTTGATACTTTGCAAACTGTTCTGCTGGACTTCCACAGCAAATTAGTATCCATTGATAGTGATCCCTGCAAATTCCTTTGATACTTTGCAAACTGTTCTGCTGGACTTCCACAGCAAATTCATTGCTTGCAGTTACAGATAGACTAGCTACTTCCCTATGAGTTTCACTGATTTCTTCAAGACTATATCTACGATCAGGGGTTAAACTTAGCATACCCTCAGAATGATATGAGTACAACACTTCCCCCTTATTACGAAGTTTTTAAATTACTCATGCAACAAAAACAATCACAACCTACTAAAAACACAAACAAATCTGATTGTTTCCCAAAAGTGCAACGTCGAAGCTCAGGACCAGGGTGACTCTACCTACTTGCCTCCTTCTTGCTGTAAGAGAAGACAGATTAGTACAGCAAATACAACATATGTTTGAATTACTTGCTTAAAGTTTGTTATCATTATGATGTCCGCACACATTCTTATCGTCAAAGATATAACCAGTGAACAAATATATAAATTGTAGGCCATAAATGCTTATTTATTTACCTATAAAAATGACTACGAAAATCAGAGGATCAGAAGGGATCGGAAAAATCCTGGTCGAAGGTTCACATAGAAAGTAACTGTGTAAGTAACAGCATTCCAGAATTTCGAATATTTTTCCTGTCTAGGATAAATTCCTATGTGGTATATCGGCGGAGCTATTTAACATACCTCTGAAATGCTACAGATTGTATCCTTGCTGATCTACAGAGGTGGAAAGCTCCCCACAAGATCACGAAAAATAGAAGGAAACAAGGTCACGTAATGGACAATGGCTCATTAAGTGAAAATTACTGGGGGTGAACAATTTAGCACGAAAATAAGGCTGCGGCACCTTTTTTTTTTTTTTTTTGGTCATCAGTCTACTGACTGGTTTGATGCGGCCCGCCACGAATTCTTTTCCTGTGCTAACCTCTTCATCTCAGAGTAGCACTTGCAACCTATGTCCTCAATTATATGCTTGACGTATTCCAATCTCTGTCTCTAGTACCATGGAAGTCATTCCCTCATGTCTTAGCAGATGTCCTATCATCCTATCCCTTCTCCTTATCAGTGTTTTCCGCATATTCCTTTCCTCTCCGATTCTGCGTAGAACCTCCTCATTCCTTACCTTATCAGTCCGCCTAATTTTCAACATTCGTCTATAGCACCACATCTCAAATGCTTCGATTCTCTTCTGTTCCGGTTTTCCCACAGACCATGTTTCACTACCATACAATGCTGTACCCCAGACGTACATCCTCAGAAATTTCTTCCTCAAATTAAGGCACCTTATACAGACACATAAATAACGAGATCCATCAAACTACGAATGGAAACTAATGGCCACTATAACAATCTGGTTTATTGCCAAAAAAGATCAAAAATAATTTTTACATCAAATCAAGATTATAGATTGTCAGTAAATGGACAAGCGTCTGCAAATACTAACTAGAGCCTTGGCCTCAAGTGGATACAGGAAATAAACAATAAAAAACTGTGTCGCGAAAACCGACAATTATTGCTGCGAAGAATAATAATTTAGGGAAAGGTGCCGGAATGTATGCACAAAGGCCAGTACCTTCGTCTAAGTGCATGATGGGTGCAGCTAACTGGCTGTGAAAGTTAAATCAGCAAAATGATAGTTCCACTCAAGTCACCTGACTTTACGCTCTCCTCGTCTCAGTGACTGCAATGACAACCCATACCTACCACTCAAAAGACGTGACCGGGCAGAAGGTATGGCTGTAGTAGCCGCAAATAATCTTTCAGCACAGCCTCTGTGTTCTGTTCTAGGTCAGAGACATCTCGTTCTGTAGCTCTGAGTCCCAGAATTTGCCGCAAGCACTCGAACAAGTGTCTTATGGATGGGCTGCCACAGACGACACAGAGTTCCGGGGTACATGACAGTGCTCTTTGGGGAAGTGTGTCACTGACTTTCCTGTACGAAACATAGCTGTTCTGCAACTGTCAGAATCTCTCCACTCACTTTAAGTGTTACGTCTAATAATAATTCATTAAACGAACTTAACAGTTTTGTAGTCTTGCAGTTTTTGTCGTTGTTAACCAGTGAAGTATATTTGTCTCTTGGCGTTGGGAGGAATACAGAGTATCTGACCCACTAGGTGACAGATTTTTTTGTCATGGCCAATCTGAAGTTTTCCATGTAGGTACAAGAACTCTCCCCGCTACCTAAATTACTGCTATGAACCAACCAGAGAACTCCTTATTAAAATCTTGACTCTGCTAAACAGGATTCCTTTCTCTGCACAATGCATTTTTACGGCACACGTGACATCTTCACTCCACATCTCTGCTGGGTTGGGCTGACAGACCGTTTTGTGGTGCTCTACCCTCACGGTGACTGGCTTTCAGCAGGAAACATGTTTAGGACCTGCCATTCCCTTAAGCGAAACTTCCCATTTCGTAAGTCAGCTAAAAGCTCAAGGCTGCAGTAACTACAAAACTCCATCGCCTTATACAGAAGAAAAGAGATGTAAAATTAATGACAGTTGTAATCATTGTCCTTATCGTTGTAATTACTATACTTACAGTTTTCGTACAGCATTAGCGATGTAACTTGACTTTCTATTCACATAGGCACATTGGATTAATAAAGAGTTCATGTTATATGTTTTGGAAAAAGCTGCCATATACCACTAGGTACCACCGCTTTGGCATACTTGTTCATGCATATAGTTGGGAGGCAGTAAGGCATCGTCATGGGGACGTTAGGGCGTAAAACGTTATACAAGTTGGCTCTGAGCACTATGCGACTTAACTTCTGAGGTCATCAGTCGCCTAGAACTTAGAACTAATTAAACCTAACTAACCTAAGGACATCACACACATCCATGCCCGAGGCAGGATTCGAGCCTGCGACCTAGCGGTCGCTCGGCTCCAGACTGTAGCGCCTAGAATCGCACGGCCAAAAACTTTATACAGTTGCAGCAGGTGAGGACAAGTGTTAAGACATCAGGAACTAGCTTTCATGGTACTAGAGGGAGCTGTAAAGGGTAAAAACTGTAGAGGAAGACGGAGATCGTAGTATATCCAGAAAATAACTGAATACGTTAGTTGCAAGACCTACTCTGAGATGCAAAGGTTGGTAGGTATTTGTCAAGGGAAGATTTGATGGAAGTGGATTATCTCCGTCCATCATCACCACATGTAGCGTAATTCATCCCTCAGTCCTCATCAGATTGCGACTGTTAGTTTCTGTTGGACCATCAGCCCATCACCAGCCCAAGTGTCGCCCATGATTTCCTGGTGGAGAACACCTTGGTGGAATCCCTGACAAATAGCCCCGTCAACCACAGGTTTTTTATTTTATTCCTCTGGCATTGGCTCTGACACTGGCCTGGGTATTTTTGGCGGTATGTGGCTTTTAAAGGGAGGAGTGGTTTGGGATCACCACCAGAGTCATGAGCGTCAGCCAGGGAACTGTAGGTGGTCGAGAGTCGGAGCAATCTACTGAGAATCGCATGATTGGGCAATGTCTCTGGAGTCAGTTCAGTCACACGGACTCTGAATTCAGTCACGTGGCATGAGGCCGGATCTTGTTCATTCAGCCTACGCTCACTTTTAAACCATAAGTGTTCAATTTTTCAAATCGTAGTGTTCTTACAGTTTCCGTGATTGTCTCGGACTGTGCCTTCTGGCACTCTGTTTGCTGGTCTGGTTGAGAGCCGGTGTCTTTAGCGGTCACCGTGAATATGTACCCAATACCGAGTCCGACCGATTTTCGTGCTTGCGATCGTTTCGCTGTGCAAGGTTATAACCCACCCCGCTTCAGAAATTTTCCGCGAGATGTGGACAAGAGCTTCTGTTAAGTTTGGGAAGTAGGACACAGGTACTGGAAGAGACGTAATTATGAGGGTGTGTGGTGGATCGTTCCAGATTAGCTCTATCATTCCGTTCGTGGACCTCGTCTGTTGTACACAGAAAATGGCTAGTTGATGCCAAAGGCCACTCAAATGAAAAGGGGGGAAATGAACTTAGGCAGGTTATTTGTAAGCCCATCCCATAAGAAATTTATCAATGGCTTTTGAAAAGATGACAAATAACAGGAAATTCAGTTCGACAAATCTTAGAATAGCGATCTTGCAACAAAAAAAAAAAAAAAAAAAAAAAAAAAATTGCAGTCCCCGAGAAAATAAACAAACGTTACGATAGTGAGGAAAAATTCAATTAGGGTGACACTTCTATTGGCGAAGCAGAGTACTGAAATTTAAATCAAACTTGACAAGTAGGGTGCGACTATCTCTATAAATAGAAGACAGAAACACATACAATGCTGTAGCTGTCGTGAAAATTAAAATGAAAAACTACAGTCGACAAAACTGTACGCAGGCTAAGTCCCGCATTATGCATTCTCGATGTGTACAGCCATATCACAAATTAAAGCAGCACTTTCGCCCCATTAACGTCCATGTTCCGTTATAGCGACTAAATAGTATCATACGAGCGATACGTGACATACACAATATTGAAAATTAATACCAAGTAAACATTGTACAAGGTAGTATAGGATGTCCAAATCAATCGCGAAATATTTAGTGATTTGACATGCAGCGCTAGATGTGGTTCAAACGAGTTGTTACCATCGTTGTGCATATGGGTTATGATGCCGGCACGGTAGCTCAGCGCGTTCGGTCAGAGGGTTAGCTGACTTCTGTAATAAAAAAAACGGAGTGAATGGAGCAACGATGAACTTCAACAAGCGGCGTGGGTACGCCGCCCGGACAAATAAAACGACCAATAACGAAGAAAATGAGATTTAAAAAAAGCGTATTAGGTCAGAGAGCTTGCTGGTCTCTGTTTTTAAAAAAAAAGAAACTGGGTGAATGGATCAACAACGAACTTCAACGGATGTCATGTGACGTCCGCTACCACCAAATACAACGAGCAATAGCGAACAAAAGTTCGATTTCCCCATATTTTATTTTTCATATCTTCGTCAAGGATGGTGTCAAAGGATTTTCTGTGGTCTGTGGCTTAATGAGTAACACACTGGTGCATATTATTTGTAGACTTTAAGATAACTGTTGTAGTACGAACTAACAAATGCTGTATCACAAACCTCACAAAATTTTAAACAAAATTCATCCAAGTTATTTTAAAGGCACTCGTATTGTGAGAATGAAACAATATTGTTATTTTGAGAGCAAGTGATTTTAGATCAAACAGATAGTTATAAAATTTTATGTCTTATGAAACTGATAAATTGATATTTAAAATGTAGGGTAGAGTAACTAATGGAATAATTATTCAGTTCCTTGGCACAAATAAAACTGCTAATGATGTACTTTTATCGAAATATGTAGTCGAACTCTTCCCTTTTTATTTGGGAAAACAAAAATTCACTGCCATTCTGAATTTTTGAGACAGTCAGGTCGAAATTAAAACGGGAAAGCAGACGCAGCATAAATAATCATTAAGATGAAACTTACTGAGAGCGGATAAATGTTTAACAATGAACTCATACGTTACAAATATGCTCACAACGTAAGTTCAACTACTGAGCGTAATATGTCGGAATAAGACGTTTAAATTCTGTCAGACAATATTTATTAAAATCAAGTCGGACAAGGATAACGATCAGAATGTGATACCAGGTATGAGACTGCATGATGTTCTACTTGACACGATAAGAGTAGAATACCGTTTTCCAACTCTTAATCGGGCAGGTAGATTAGAAAATTTAAAAAGGGAAATGGATAGGTTAAAGTTAGATATACTGGGAATTAGTGAAGTTCGGTGGCAGGAGGAACAAGACTTTTGGTCAGGTGATTACAGGGTTATAAATAAAAAATCAAATAGGGGTAATGCAGGAGTAGGTTTAATAATGAATAAAAAAAATAGGAGTGCGGGTTAGCTACTACAAACAGCATAGTGAACGCATTATTGTGGCCAAGATAGACACAAAGCCCATGCCTACTACAGTAGTACAAGTTTATATGCCAACTAGCTCTGCAGATGATGAAGAAATTGATGAAATGTATGACGAGATAAAATAAATTATTCGGGTAGGGAAGGGAGACGAAAGTTTAATAGTCATGGGTGACTGGAATTCGTCAGTAGGAAAAGGCAGAGAAGGAAACATAGTAGGTGAATATGGATTGGGGGGAAGAAATGAAAGAGGAAGCCACCTTGTAGAATTTTGCACAGAGCATAACTTAATCATAGCTAACACTTGGTTCAAGAATCATAAAAGAAGGTTGTATATCTGGAAGAATCCTGGAGATACTAAAAGGTATCAGATACATTATATAATGGCAAGACAGAGATTTAGGAACCAGGTTTTAAATTGTAAGACATTTACAGGGGCCGATGTGGATTCTGACCACAATCTAGTGGTTATGAACTGCAGATTGAAACTGAAGAAACTGGAAAAAGGTGGGAATTTAAGGAGATGGGACCTGGATAAACTGAAAGAACCAGAAGTTGTAGAGAGTTTCAGGGAGAGCATAAGGGAACAATTGACAGGAATGGGGGAAAGAAATACAGTAGAAGAAGAATGGGTAGCTTTGAGGGATGAAGTAGTGAAGGCAGCAGACGATCAAGTAGGTAAAAAGACGAGTGCTAATAGAAATCCTTGGGTAACAGAAGAAATATTGAATTTAATTGATGAAAGGAGAAAATATAAAAATGCAGTAAATGAAGCAGGCAAAAAGAAATACAAACGTCTCTAAAATGAGATCGACAGGAAGTGCAAAATCGCTAAGCCAGGATGGCTAGAGAACAAATGTAAGGATGTAGAGGCCTGTGTCACTAGGGGCAAGATAGATACTGCCTACAGGAAAATTAAAGAGACCTTTGGAGAGAAGAGAACCACTTGTATGAATATCAAGAGCTCAGATGGCAACCCAGTTCTAAGCAAAGAAGGGAAGGCAGAAAGGTGGAAGGAGTATATAGAGGGTTTATACAAGGGCGATGTACTTGAGGAGAATATTACGGAAATGGGAGAGGATGTAGATGAAGACGAAATGGGAGATAAGATACTGCGTGAAGAGTTTGACAGAGCACTGAAAGACCTAAGTCGAAACAAGGCCCCGGGAGTAGACAACATTCCATTAGAACTACTGATGGTCTTAGGAGAGCCACTCCTGACAAAACTCTGCCATCTGGTGAGCAAGATGTATGAGACAGACGAAATGTCCTCAGACTTCAAGAAGAATATAATAATTCCAATCCCTAAGAAAGCAGGTGTTGACAGATGTGAAAATTACCGAACTATCAGTTTAATAAGTCACAGCTGCAAAATACTAACGCGAATTCTTTACAAACGAATGGAAAAACTGGTAGAAGCGGACCTCGGGGAAGTTCAGTTTGGATTCCGTAGAAATCTTGGAACACGTGAGGCAATACTAACCTTACGACTTATCTTAGAAGAAAGATTTAAAAAAGGCAAACCTACGTTTGTAGCATTTGTAGACTTAGAGAAAGCTTTTGACAACGTTAACTGGAACACTCTCTTTCAAATTCTGAAGGTGGCAGGGGTAAAATACAGGGAGCGAAAGGCTATTTACAATTTGTACAGAAACCAGATGGCAGTTATAAGAGTCGAGGGACATGAAAGGGAAGTAGTGGTTGGGAAAGGAGTGAGACAGGGTTGTAGCCTCTCCCTGATGTTATTCAATCTGTATATTGAGCAAGCAGTAAAGGAAACAAAAGAAAAATTCGGAGTAGGTATTAAAATTCATGGAGAAGAAATAAAAACTTTGAGGTTCGCCGATGACATTGTAATTCTGTCGGAGACAGCAAAGGACTTGGAAGAGCAGTTGAACGGAATGGACAGTGTCTTGAAAGGAGGATATAAGATGAACATCAACAAAAGCAAAACGAGGATAATGGAATGTAGTCAAATTAAATCGGGTGATGCTGATGGAATTAGATTAGGAAATGAGACACTTAAAATGGTAAAGGAGTTTTGCTATTTAGGGAGTAAAATAACTGATGATGGTCGAAGTAGAGAGGATATAAAATGTAGACTGGCAATGGCAAGGAAATCGTTTCTGAAGAAGAGAAATTTGTTGACATCGAGTATAGATTTAAGTGTCAGGAAGTCGTTTCTGAAAGTATTTGTATGGAGTGTAGCCATGTATGGAAGTGAAACATGGACGACAACTAGCTTGGACAAGAAGAGAAGAGAAGCTTTCGAAATGTGGTGCTACAGAAGAATGCTGAAGATAAGGTGGGTAGATCACGTAACTAATGAGGAGGTATTGAATAGGATTGGCCACAAGAGAAGTTTGTGGCACAACTTGACGAGAAGAAGGGATCGGTTGGTAGGACATGTTTTGAGGCATCAAGGGATCACAAATTTAGCATTGGAGGGCAGCGTGGAGGGTAAAAATCGTAGAGGGAGACCAAGAGATGAATACACTAAGCAGATTCAGAAGGATGTAGGTTGCAGTAGATACTGGGGGATGAAGAAGCTTGCACAGGATAGAGTAGCATGGAGAGCTGCATCAAACCAGTCTCAGGACTGAAGACCACAACAACAATGGAAAGAATGGCATCTTCAAGGAAAATAAAACTATACAGACGTCAAGTGATGAAATTTACGGCGGTTTGTCCTGCTGCGATTAAAATTGAATTTGAGAAAATGGCCGTTTAAGTTATGATATCACATTGTTTTCAACCAAAAAGATACTATTGTTATTGACAAAGATTTTGAATCTAGAGGAAAACCCCCTGTCATGGAAGAGTTCTTTAATGTGAGACAGCTAGATTCTCTGTAACGTAAGTGCTTAGCTCTATTGGCAAGTATTAGAATTTAGTTCTCACTGAGCGTGAGATGTAGAGCAGTGATAATGGCATTATTAAAGAGTTAGATATTATCAGGAATCGATTTTAAAAGCGTAGAATTTCAAGTATTTCAGTACACTTTAATGTTTGAAGTCACAGGACCGCTGCAACAGGTATATATAAGAGCCGATCGAAAAGTTTCCGTTAGAATGCCACTCGGACCCCTTGCCAACTTGTCGGTGCTTACATACCCGCATCGGAGCTGCGCTGGGTTGCATATACGCTGCAGCAACGTCTTCAAACGGAATATTTTTGCTCGTCACTTAGAGACAATGACATTGCAGTAGGGCAGGGGTCTTACGTACAAGATGCACACAATGGAACAATGAGATTCAGAATAGCATCCGGACCGCTCCCAGAATCAGCAAGCCACACCAATAGACATGAGAGCACGTTCTGAAGCTTTTAAGTAGCTAACATCCTCTCTACACACAGAATGTTTGAAACAATTGAAAGAGAAGGAAGCTGCAGCGGAATCAAAGTAGTTAAAAGCGAAAGATTTGGTCCTGAAAAAGTATAAGGGTAGTCCGCAGGAAACACAGTCTTCCAATCATTTGGAGTACGCTGCAAAGTTAATTAAAGACAATGCTTCAGTTGTGCAGTCTGAAGAAAAAGACACTGAACTCGTATTCTACTACGGTCGTTTGTCTGAAGACTAGCATAGAGAAACGGGCGCAGTGATGGAATGATGTCCTTGGGCATCCGAAGAATGTTAACTTGAAAAAGAGCTTTAGAATGCCGTGAATGCACTTTCTGCCCAATTAACGCAGAAAATCTTGGAGAGGCATTAAGGAAGAGAATAGCTCTGGTATATTCTTGTTTCGCTTACCTGATACCAACAAAAAATACAATGTAAAAAATACTTCTGTAGATTTCCATAACCTCACATCCTGCCACGACGTAACTATTCAGATTTGGTCTTCGAATCAGAAGCGTTTAAGCCTTTCGAACGAATAAAAGTTAATTGTGTGGCGTATATAGAAACCAAGATGTGGTAATTATACGCAGTCACAGAAAATGAAAACAATCTACACTTAATTACAATAAGAAGAGAACAAATACAGTTTACAGTGTGCTGCAAGCAGAGCTGCGTCACCAGTGGTGTGAGTAGGGGATACCTGAGCTCATCGAGACATGAGAACAGTACGTTTTGTTGACTGTACATTTGCTCACGTATAACTACATTCGGATATAAATCCTTGCTAACATGTGATGGGCTGCCGCGAACTTGTCCTCTGCAAGGCACAGTCGATCACATAAGAGCAGACTAGCACAGTTGACGAAGCGAAATTCTACCATAAACACATTTACATGTAACGAAATTCCAACTACCAGTATTCCTGAAGGTCCCTATCAGGACAGAAAATTCCTTTCTCTAAAAATGTATACACCAAGGAGAAAATAAGACAATGTAAATTTAAGAAAAGTAACGAGATAAAAACACAGTCTTCGTTTCGGAAGCTTCGCCAAGGCGAAACGTAAATATATGTGTCGTGAAGTCAGCAAGGGTACACGAGTGGGCCTTTGGCTCCTAAAGACCATATCGATGATGTTTCGTTGAATGGTTGGCATGTTGACACATCTTGATGGCCCAGCATTGAAATCTGCAGCAATTTGTGGAAGGGTTGCACATCTGTCATGTTGAACGATTCTCTTCGGTCGCCATTGGTCCTGTTCTTGCACGATTTCTTTCCGGACGCAGCGATGTTGGAGATTTGATGTTTTACCGTATTCCTGATATTCACGGTAGACTCCTATGAGATAATCCCCACTTCATCGCTACCTCCGAGATGCTGTGTCCCATCGCTCTTGCGCGTGACTGTTACACCACGTTCAAACTCTGCATCTATACCAATCTCTGTAGTGCTTCAATGTATTTATCCATTGCACAGGATCGTATTCGTATATAGAATATAAATAGCATTGTAAGTCACAATGGACTTAATTTCTAAAATGATAGCTCTGAAAATAAGGGTGAAGTTGAAATTTGAAAATAAAAACCTCCGCAACCAAGCCTGTATTTTTATCTCATAACTTACGCTGTTTGCTATAACAGCCGCAAAGATGGAATTGAAAAAAATTGAGAAAAAGTGACTTCGCAAGTAAGCAGTCTGCGCTTAATCTTTAGTACTTTTCTATCTTTCACCATAAGAAACGTTCTCTACTGAAGTCTGTTGTATTTAGTTCATTGGGAGAAATACACGGAGCCTACTATAAATATCTACTAAGTTTCACAATTCTGAGAAGTGTTTCATCTGAAACTTCTTTCTTAGAACTGTCTGTGCACTGTTGATTAGCTGGTTTCAGTTCTCGTTGATCAAGGAAAGCAGATTTACGCTTATCCGTCTGAGATTTTACTGACATTTAATATCATTACTTCTCTCTATAGATGGAAGTCTGAAGTCTCGTTTCTATGATCCTTACAATTTTATTTAAATAGTATGTGTTATCTCTCGGGCACAACATCGAATTTCATATTGATTGAGTTTGTGAGTTTATGAACTCCTGAACACTGAGGTTGAAACAGAACTTCCCTTTAACATTAACTTATGAAAATTTTCCCGCATTGGTTTTATGTTAAATAATCTGCATAAAAATTCTAAATAAATTCCATGAAATCTGAACCTTGGCAAGCCAACGCATCTATCTCCAGAGGATTAAATGTAAAGAGATGCAGTTTTTGATGAAGTCGATCGCAGTCCGGAAATCTAACGATTTCCATTTGTTCCTCAGATTAGTATTTTACGTCTGCCATCACTTATCCCTCACAAATTTTAAAGAAGTTAAAAAAATTAACGATGTAACAAAGAATTACTATTTTGAAATCTTTTGCAGTCGCTGTTTATTATCACTGACCGGTTACAGGCTAGAAATAGCAATTACCCTTACAGAATAGTTTTTCCGTATATACTTTTATTCTGACCTAGATTTAGAACGTAGTCTTTCCTAGGTTCCCAGTATGACTTTCACTGCTCACTGCATCCGTTAGCGAGACGTTTGGACACTAGATTTTCAGCTCATCGTAGTTTTCAATAACACACTGTTTGCAGAAAAACATGCACCTCCACGCCGTGCCCTAGTTATTTCATTTACACTTCTGAAGAGCATCATGCGATCGTTCACTTCTTTTGTGTTTTTTGCTTTGTTATGACACCTATATTTACAATGTCGACTTTTAGTTCTCTGTGCAATTTTTCTTCGTCTTCTTGTAATCCTCTCTCATTCCAAGTTGCTAATACTACATTTATGACACTTCTAATGTCTTTTCCTTGATGTAGCGTGGTCTTAGTGATCCATCTGGCTCATGCATCTTAAAATTTAGAGTTGATTTTATCCCGTCTTAAGATGCGATTCGGACTCAGTGACGGCGACAGAAAAGTGCCGAGGACAGACTGCAACGTTGTCGCCTGTAGTGGATGCATTGCGGATCGCAGCGACAGAAAAGCGTTGCAGTCGCTTGTAAGAACTACGCGAGACGAGATGTCTGGTAACTCCACGCGGTTATTGCTCTGCTGCTGGATGACGCCGTTTTATTGCTATATACGAGGGGAAGATGAAAGCTGGAAATGCCTTCATATAAAATTAGTACAATTACACAGTTACACAGCGTTGATTAAAAATATTTGTGACGCGTTGAAAACATATTCAGGAGCTACTGTCGTTTAAATAAAAGACAGATTAACATCCTGATCAGTTTTATAAAAAATGAAATTAAACTACAGTGGCTAAGAAATGCAGTATGTTCAGAAGAAAAAAATATTTTTCACATTGATTGAAGCGTACAAAATTTCACACATTATTACGTCGTGCTGTACTTCCAAGACTCGGTGTCACTATCTTGTGCGCACATTAATTAAGGAATGTCTAAAATACACTCACAACCTTGAAAAATCATAATCATATCCATTTCTCCGAGTAAAATTTTATATTCCGGGTATCACGGGCGTGGTGTTATGAAGAACTCCGTTAACAGCTGGAAAATTGTTCTTTGTTACAACACAACCGGTTCTGCGGCCAAAAGCCGCATTATCATGTGAACCTACATGATAAAAAGCAAATTTTAATATTAAGTAAATGTTGTCAAGACTATGGCGAGATAAAGGTACCGATGACGTTGTCATTTAGGACAAATTGTTGCTAGATGAAACCTGCAGTTAAAGAGCCATGTTTTAAAATTTTCCATCATTTAAAAAGATAAAAGAAAAATATTTTATAGGGAGCGGATGTTAAAAGTTTTTAAAGGGTCCGGATTGGAGAAAAAAAATTGTCACTGCCAACATGATTAGTCGCCGCGCTATGCAAATTGCTATGTGGAATGTGGTGTCACCGCCAGACACCACACTTGCTAGGTGGTAGCATTTAAATCGGCCGCGGTCCATTAGTACATGTCGGACCTGCGTGTCGCCACTGTCAGTGATCGCAGGCGGAGCGCCACCACACGGCAGGTCTCGAGAGACTTACTAGCACTCGCCCCAGTTGTACGGACGACTTAGCTAGCGATGCCACACTGACGAAGCCTCGTTTATTTGCAGAGAAGATAGTTAGAATAGCCTTCAGCTAAGTCAATGGCTACGACCTAGCAAGGTGCCATAGCAATTGATAGCTATCGTATGAAGCATGTCTTATCAAGAACGATGTATACAAATGATGGATTAAAGTTAAGTATTCCAGCAGCTACGTACTTTTCTTTATAGCATTCATTACGTATCCTGTTTCAGACCTCACGCCAGCCTGCGTGAGTTTAAGGCGTGCATTCGGCCTCCTCTCTCAAGTAGTGTGCGTGGTGTTGGCTAACTGCCAACACTACATAAACTGGCGACGAGTCTAAAAAGGCAACGAGGCTAAATACTGTCTTCTTTCTCTTTGTTTACTTTGCTTGTGTCATGGCTTCGCCACAATCTCCAGATGTACTGTCCGAATTTTATCGCTTGCAGAATCAGCAGACGCAGGCGTTATTGGATGCCCTTGGACAGTTCGTCCAGGGTCCATGTTCAATGCAAACCGATGCGGCAGCCGCCGCTTCACCGCTACCGCAGCCACAACATGCTGTTGCACCGCAGTTTCGTCCATTCGATGTGGAAATGGAAACATGGACGGAGTGGTCACGCCAATTTGGATTTCATCTCGCCACCTACAAAATTCAAGGTAATGAGCGGCAGCCTCACTTATTGTCGTGTGTAGGGGTGCAGACGCTAGTTTCTAATGGCAGCTGAAATGAAAAATCAACGACAGTTAGAACGGAGAATGAACGTGCTATGTTTGTTCATCGTAAGTGGTTCTTAGATTTTCCGATGGGAAATTCAGTTAGTCGTTGTTTGGTGGCAGCCGGACTAACATCAGCCAAAATCGGGACTAGACTCGAGAGAATTCCTTGAGATTGTTATCGGCTTGTTTGAAATATATGTATGCCGGTCTGTGATAATTTTTTCCTCACTTCGTGGGACGAAAAGCATTAAGTAATTGATTTGTGAGGGAACTTGGATTTCTCGTGGATGGTGATTTTATGCAAAACAGTTACTGAACGAAGTCTAGCCTGAAAACAACTTGTTTTTAGGAGATCAATATCTCTGTTAGATTGGAGATTTTCTGTTTTGTTATGGGAGGTAAGTGACATTATCACATGAAGGCGTTATTTGAATTTGAAGGCGGAGAAAGCACGCACTAAGGAAATAATACCTTTGCGTTTTTGTATTAGTGGGATTGAAGGTGAACGCAAGTACTTAGGAAATAGTGACTTTGCGATGTTCTGTAATGGCTTATTTTGAGATTTCACGATGAGCGTCGATGTATTTTACTTAATGTTTGGAAATCTCTACATAGACACTTGGACAGTGTTATCTTTGTAAGTAGGAGAACGGTTAACTTACGGTTGTATGTGCTATAGTGAAAACAAATCTAAGTTAGTTGGATATTTGCTCGCTCGATCTAGAATTTAGTACCTTTTCCTATAAAACCCTAAACGACAAAACAAAAACCATTGTTACTGAGGACACATTAACTGTCTCTCCAATCGTGCGAGTACTGTTTTTTAAATAATTTCAATAGCGGCGCATCTACGGGAAGTCCACATGAAGTAGGATTAATTTCATGTCTGTTTTAAAGTTCAAGCAGTCTGAATAGTGGCGGTGATACCCAGCCCTTTCTTCCGCTTAGAGGGATTTGTCTGATTGACCACCACTCATAAAATCAAAGATGACTTGTATCTGTACATGAAAGAAAACAGACAATAAAGACAAAAAAGTTTCTGTTTTAAAAAAATTAAAAAAATGTCCATAGTCTCATTGGCTCTATATTTAGTATTCAAAAATATTATAAAAGGGAAGTTCAGTTTTATAGCAAATGCATATTTTGCAAACATCGTCAGGTTAAGTATTAAAAGGAGCCAACGCTTAGATACAGAAAAGGCTGCAAAGTTATGAAAATCGATGATAATAATTACCAAAAAACTGGAAAATATTAGTTCAGAGTTGTTAATTACCAAAGAGAGAAATTGTTTCATATTTCTTAAACTAAAAAAAAAAAAAAAAAAAAAAAACAGAAATTATCTCTAGGATTTTATTTAAAGGGGAAGATGGTTAGTTCTTGAAAGACAAATAATTTACTTTTTTCTGAGAGTATGAGAATTTTAAAACGAATTAATGCGTTGGAGTTCAAGTTCTGTAAAGATATTACCGTGGTGTGTGGTTGCTGCACACAAAAGTTCTCTCTGGTTAATGACGTCAATTAAAAAAGAGAATAAATTTTATCTTTGAAAGTGCGACGTAAAATAAATATTGTTTAAAACTGCAGATAAGCACACAGCAGTTAGCTGGTTCTACATAATTAGGGTGTAAGTTTCAACTGGAAAGATATTTCTACGGTATTATCTGGACTACAGCTCGTATTCTTTTTAAAAAGTAGCTGAGAATTTCTGTTACGCCGTTGGATAGCGAGAAGCGCTTTCTTGTAGCAGAGTTACCCATTAGGAGATTTTATGTTGGTGGCGCCAAGTATCTAATTTTCTATCCATCGTATACTAAAGTGCGCAGCATATTCCACTGAAACTGAGATTGTTTTTGATAGTAGTTGTTGGTACGAACCGTGTAGATTTTTTGATAGATGCATTACTAAAATCAAACCACAAATAGCATCTGAGCACATCATCTTCTTAGTGGTATGTAGTGTGTGCTGTATGGAGAGAATAAATAACCAAGTAAAAGTGTCTATGTTGTGATCTGGACAGACGATGTTCTTCCACGATAGAGCTAACATAGCAGACTTTTGTCCTGTGCTTCTTGACTGTAGCTGAGTTAAACCAAAGAAATTGATTTCTGAAGTGCAACATTGCACTCCCATCATGTGTCACTATGCCTCTGTAGTGTCTAAATCGTATCATTTCAACTATGGTGGTCGTGTCTGTAGGGTGGCGCAGTACAATTCCTCATGTGTACATCGGATAGAACATGATTTACAACTGACTACAAAGGTTTAGGAACACATTCTATCACACAAACCAAATCAACCAGCAAGATTAACAACAAATGTGCTTTCAAAAAACTTTATTAATTTTGACTCGAATTACAGACTCAACACATTACTTTTTGTTCCTAAAGGCAGTGAAAGGTGGAGGCCCACGAAGACAAAGAGGAGGATTAGATGCTTTTTTCTTTGTGCAAAGTTTAGGGAAGGCCTGCTTTCTGGGAGGGCCAGTGAGAAGCACGCCCTGTAGGGGCGATGGTGTAACATCCACTAAAGGCACCAACATAGATACTTCAGGGGTGGTCTTGCTGCCGCCAAAGATGGTGAGGGGCGGCTGCTCTTCATAACCAGTTGTTTCACAGCTCCCCAAGATGGTGCGGAGAGGTGTCTCGTCTTCGACGGTGTTAGCAGCGCCGCTCAAGGTGGTCGGAAGCGGCGGCTCTTCACAAAGGTAGTTGCAGCTGCCAGCAGAGATGGTAGGTTCCAGCAGCTCATCGAAATAACTGATCTTGCCACTGTCCAAGGTAGTGGGGGATGGTGGCTCGTCATCAGCTATGACATTACCAGTGCCTGGGGTGGTGGGTGGCAGTGGGTCAACAGGGGCATCAGCGTCACCGCTGCCAAGGACGGTGGGAGGCAACGGTTCAGCACCGCACAAGGTGGTCGGAAGCGGCGGCTCTTCACAAAGGTAGTTGCAGCTGCCAGCAGAGATGGTGGGTGCCAGCAGCTCATCGAAATAACTGATCTTGCCACTGTCCAAGGTAGTGGGGGATGGTGGCTCGTCATCAGCAATGACATTACCAGTGCCTGGGGTGGTGGGTGGCAGTGGGTCAACAGGGGCATCAGCGTCACCGCTGCCAAGGACGGTGGGAGGCAACGGCTCTTCATTACCACTTGCATCACAGATCCCCAGGATGGTGGGGAGCAGTGTCTCATCTGCAATGATGTTAGCAGCACCGCACAAGGTGGTCGGAAGCGGCGGCTCTTCACAAAGGTAGTTGCAGCTGCCAGCAGAGATGGTGGGTGCCAGCAGCTCATCGAAATAACTGATCTTGCCACTGTCCAAGGTAGTGGGGGATGGTGGCTCGTCATCAGCTATGACATTACCAGTGCCTGGGGTGGTGGGTGGCAGTGGGTCAACAGGGGCATCAGCGTCACCGCTGCCAAGGACGGTGGGAGGCAACGGTTCAGCACCGCACAAGGTGGTCGGAAGCGGCGGCTCTTCACAAAGGTAGTTGCAGCTGCCAGCAGAGATGGTGGGTGCCAGCAGCTCATCGAAATAACTGATCTTGCCACTGTCCAAGGTAGTGGGGGACGGTGGCTCTTCATCAGCTATGATGTCACCGCCGCCTGCAGTGGTGAGCGGCAGCGGTTTCTCTTCAGCAGCGATGTTCTCAACGCCTTGGGTGGTTCGAGGCAGCAGTGGCGACGGCGATGGCGGCGGTGGCAGTGGAGGCGGCAATGGCTGCTCTTCCTCAGTGATGGGGTAGCTGCCGTGCATGGTGTCGGTCATATTACAATCCTGGAAACAGAAGGATATTTGGCGTTGTGACTGACATTCTTGTATGTAGTACTGGTTTTATAGAAATCATTCGACTGTTATGTGAAGGGCATCAAATTTTTTGGATGTACACTGACGGAAAACATCGCAAAACCAAAATATAATTAATTCAGAGTATTGAAATTTCGATAATATATTTTTCTATGTAACATATCTAACTCATAGACATTACAGTTCCGTTTTTCTGGATTTCTGGGAGGTTTTCGACACTGTACAACACAAGTGCCTTGTAGTGAAATTGCATACTTATGGAATATCGTCTCAGTTATGTGACTGGATTCGTGGTTTCCTGTCAGAGGGATCACAGTTCGTAGTAACTGATGGGAAGTCGTCGAGTAAAACAGAAGTGATTTCTGGCGTTCCCCAAGGTAGTGTGATGGGCCCTTTGCTGTTCCTTGCCTAAATAAATGATTTGGGAGAAGATCTGAGCACACGTCTTAGGTTGTTTGTAGATGACGCTGTCGTTTATCGACTACTAAAGTCATCTGTAGGTCAAGAAGAAATAGCAAAACGATTTAGAAGAGGTATCTGTATGGTGCGAAAATTGACAATTCAACCTAAATCATGAGTGCTAAGAGGAACCTGTTAATCTTTTGTTACACGATAAATCATTCAAATGTAAGGGCCGTGAATACAACTAAATACCTTGTAAGGACAATTACGAACAGCTTAAATTGGAGGAAACACGAAGAAAATGTTATGGCGAAGGCTATCTAAAGAACATGTAACAGATCTTCTAAGGTGATTCCGACACTACACTTGTCCATCCTCTCTCAGAATACTGATGCTCGGTGTGCAATCCTCACCAGATAGGATTGTCGAAGTACATCGAAAAAGTCCAAGAAGGTCAGCACGTTTTGTAATGTCGTGAAATACGGGACAGTGTGTCACTACAATGATACGGGATTTGGGATGAACATCATTAAAACAAAGGATTGTTTTCGGAGGAATCTTCTCACAAAGTTACAATAACCAACAATATTTTGTTGATGCCAAGCTAGATAGGGAGAAACGATCACCATGATAAAATAAGTAAAATCAGAACTCGTTCGGAAAGATGTAGGTGTTTGTTCTTTTCCCGAGCTATACGGGAGAGGAATAATAGAGAATTGCGAAGGTGGTTCGGCTAACCCTCTGCCATTCACTTAAATGTGATTCGCAGAATATCCATTTAGATGTAGAAGTACAAGAACACAAAGGCGGTTTGGTTGCAAGCCCTCAACTGTCCTCCTTCTAACACGGTCACATCGAGCAGGCCAAGGGAACATATCGACTTTCTCACGAGTGTTTTCTGTTACAACGGTGTCATGAGAGCGAGAATTATCTTGTTGGAAAACAAGCTTGGTACGCTGTTAAATGGCAGCACAACATGTCGAATCACCAGACTGACATGCAGATCTGTAGTCAGGGTGCGTAAGATAACAATGAGAGTGCTTCGGCTGTCGTACGAAACTGCAGCCCAGACCATAACTTCAGCCGTAGCTGAAGTGTGTTTAGCACTCAAGACAGGTTGCCTGTAGGCCCCGAGCTGCTTCCCTTCTAACCAACACACGGGCATCAATAGCACCGAGGCAGAACCAGGTTTCGTCAGAAAACACAACAGGCCTCCACCCAGCCCTTCAACAATCTGCCCCTAGACACCGCAAATGGAGGTGTTTTGGGGCCATTGGATTGCACGCTACATGTCGTCTGGCTCGGAGCTGTCCTTGAAGTAGCCGAGTTTTAACAGTTTGTTGTGTCACCGTGGTGCCCACTGCTGCTCATATTGCTGCTGAAAATTCAGTAGCACGCGCCAGAGCCATACGACGAACACGATGTCTTCCATCTCGGTAGTGCCACTTGGCATTCCAGAGGCCGGTCTTCTTGCGACCGAACATTTTGGTGAGCAACGCAATATCGCAGAAGGAACATCTAGCTTCTCGTAGCCCTCTTACACGACCTCGTTCAAACTCAGTGAGGTGTTGATAATTGCGTCTTTGCCTTTTTAAAGGCATTCTTGACTTACATCAGCTAACCACATCCAGTCTCAAAAATAATTAACATTCACCATTTCCGGGCGGGAAGGAGCGCCGGTCCCCTGCACGAATCCGCCCGGCGGATTTGTGTCGAGGTCCGGTGAGCCGGCCAGTCTGTGGATGGTTTTTAGACGGTTTTCCATCTGCCTCGGCGATTTCTGGCTGGTTCCCCTTATTTCGCCTCAGCTACACTGACGGCGATTGCTGCGCAAACACGTTCTCCACGTACGCGTACACCACCATTACTCTACCACGCAAACATAGAGGTTACACTCGTCTGGTGTGAAACGTTCCCTGGGGGGTCCACCGAGGGGCCGAACCGCACAATAAGCCTGGGTTCGGTGTGGGGCGGCCGAGGGGTGGAGTGGACCGCGGTAGTCGTCGTGGGGTTGCAGACCACTGCGGCTACGACAGGGACGGAGCCTCTCCGTCGTTTCTAGGTCCCCGATTAACGTAACATTCACCACCTTACAGCTTGTTTTTCAAGTAAACCCGATTTGCGTCCTCATAGTGGTGCTACTAGCGCCACTCTAATGTGACTGGCGAAACAATTTAATAGACATCATTTTTCAGATGCATAAAGACGCCCATCATCTTCCGCTAATGTCACCTAACTCCCACTTGGTGTTATGATTTTTTGCGTCAGCGTTTTGAGCGGTATGAGAGATTTTAATGTTGTGTGTGACTTCGATTAGTCTGTGCTGTAAAGGATCACCATCCTAAGAGGGGAAAGTTTATTTTATTCACGACCACCTCCTTCGCGATTTGTGTGCGTTGTTCTAAGCGTGACACTGTAGCATGTACACTATTGGCCTTTAAAATTGCTACACCACGAAGATGACGTGCTACAGACATGAAATTTAACCGACAGGAAGAAGATGTTATAATATGCAAATGATTAGCTTTTCAGAGCATTCACACATCGTTGGCGTCGGTGGCGACACCTGCAACGTGCTGACATGAGGAAAGTTTCCAACCGATTTCTCATACACAAACAGCAGTTGACCGGCGTTGCCTGCTGAAACGTTGTTGTAATGCCTCGCGAAAGGAGAAATGCGTACCATCACGTTTCCGACTTTGATAAAGGTCAGATTCTAGCCTATCGCGATTGCGGTTTATAGTATCGCGACATTGGTGCTCGCGTTGGTCGAGATCCAATGACTGTTAGCAGAATATGGAATCGGTGGGTTCAGGAGGATAACACGGAACGCCGTGCTGATCCCAACGGCCTCGTATCACTAATAGTCGAGATGACAGGCATCTTATCCGCATGGCTGTCACGGATCGTGCAGCCACGTCTCGATCCCTGAGTCAACAGATGGGGACGTTTACAAGACAACAACCATCTTCACGAACAGTTCGACAACGTTTGCAGCAGCATGGACTATCAGCTCGGTGACTATGGCTGCGGTTACCCTTGACGCTGCATCACAGGCAGGAGCGCCTGTAATAGATGTGTTACGACCCGTGGCTCTACCCTTCATTCGATCCCTGCGAAACCCTACATTTCAGCAGGATAATGCACGACCGTATGTTGCAGGTCCTGTGCGGGCATTTCTGGATACAGAAAATGTTCGACTACTACCCTGGCCAGCACATTCTCCAGATCTCTCACCAATTGAAAACGTCTGGTCAATGGTGGCCGAGCAACTGGCTCGTCACAATACGCCAGTCACTACTCTTGATGAACTCAATGCCCAGGCGTATCAAGGCCGCTATTACAGCCAGAAGTGGTTGTTCTGGGTACTGATTTCTCAGGATCTATGCACCCAAATTGGGTGAAAATGTAATCACATGTCAGTTCTAGTATAATATATTCGTCAAACGAATACCCGTTTATCATCTGCATTTCTTCTTGGTGTGGCAATTTTAATGGCCTGTAGTATAGATTCGACTCGCGAGGGCGTGTAGAGTGTAGTGGTTGTTTATATTGTCGATGACGGAGTGACCAAAAGCGACGAATGTGAGACTAAATTTACTTATCGGGCCGGGTTGTGGGGCTGTTAGCAGCAAGTCACAAAAAGGTGTCAAATCATCAGCGTCCAGTAAGCGAGATCCCAGCAGGGGCAGTAGCTTGCGCACTTTCTGCATCTGCTCCAGGACATGCCCTATTACTTCTGTTGGCTGGCTCAGTCACTCAATCATTCTTTGATGAATCGCAATGTTCAGCATATCCTGACGCTAGGCAGAACTATTAGACACGTAAAACAATCACTCGGTATATTAAGAAAGACAATCAACTATCAGAAACCAATATGGCACCTTGCATTAAATATTATTAACTGTCAGTATATTGCAATGTAAGCATCGTGTGAAAGGTGTCAGTAACCTGACTCCTTTGAAAAATCTAGGGCTTCATAGGACATAATATGACTGCCTGCTTTTCTTCTACGGCTCGCATAATGTATATACGTGTAACTACCAGACAATTATCAAAGGATGGCTCCAATAACCGGAGATTATTCCATAGAATAACTGAGAATAAAAATGTTTAGCATCAGCAGATTCATTTCGTAATCAGGTCATTGCAATGAAGGACCAAAATATCTCGAAATGCACTTTTATACATCGTGTTTCACTCAGTGTACCACAAATGAGAGGCGGCCATACCATAATACTGACCTGCCTTCACCTAAGCGTCAAATAGTCTGATGTATATGGGTAGACAGCCTTGCAAACACATTCGTCGTATTCCCTGTGCGAAGGTTTAAAACCATCAGTTTTAGCAATAGCCACATCATTGGTCATACGCAAATCCTGTTTTAAAGATGTGTGTCAAGTTTTTGGATCATGCAACTAAGCTAAGCTACATATAACACAGTGAGTAATAACCTGCATAGGATAAAATTTGTGTTCCACTGGTGTGAGCAAGAGAGACACTTACCACCTGCGCCTTCTTGTTCTTCTTCGGCTTCTTCCGGTCGCCGCGGTCGGCTGCACGCCCACGGATGCAAGGGCACAAATACCGCAACATCTGCGTCAAAGAAGATCCATGTCAAGTACTATGCAGTGGTTGACGCTGTGACAATGCCTACAGTATATCATGCCCTTTTCCCTCCAAACAGCCAAATAAAATGCCACGTCACATGGTATTTACTAGAGAGGAACTCAAGTGCCTCATAATGACTGTCACGAAAGTGGAAGATGATAGACGCCAGTTACGTTTGAAACTCAAATGGGCACATCAGTGAGAATACTGAAGTGGTCATAAACAATGGCGCGAAACTTCTGCGACTGGATATTCATTTCGACGCGCGATGCGTGTTCACTGTATCCAAATGCGTACTCGGTGAATGTCAAACGTGATGGAGTAGCTTATATTACAGAGCTATGAATCAGCTTGCCAACTATGATCTACGAATGTCGACGACTATACAAGAGCTCGGGCGCCGTATGACCTGCACTTTCGCCTTCCCTGAAATTCCTGATGGATTGCTTTCGGCGAGGACAACAAGTGATCTGAAACTACCGAAATGAAGACTAAAGTGCTGAATAATATGTTTCACTGACGACGACAACCCGGACACCTCGTCAGTTCGCGTAATTCCGAAGACCACAGGTAGCGGAGGAATGAGTTGTATCTTATTTCTCTATTTCTGCAAATATTCCATACAGTTCCGAACATTCGTAGACTACAAGGAATATCGGGATCAGCATGCAAGATTTGAAGAATTTTGTTAAATATGTAAGTTAGTAATAATTGCAACACATGGTTAAAATAGAAGTAGAGTACATTCCACACAAAGATTCTACAAGTTCTTGTTGTTGTTGTTGTTGTGGTCTTCAGTCCTGAGACTGGTAGATGCAGCTCTCCATGCTACTCTATCCTGTGCAAGCTTTTTCATCTCCCAGTACCTACCGCAACCTACATCCTTCTGAATCTGCTTAGTGTATTCATCTCTTGGTCTCCCTCTACGATTTTTACCCTCCACGCTGCCCTACAATACTAAATTGGTGATCCCTTGATGCCTCAGAATGTGTCCTACCAACCGATCCCTTCTTCTGGTCAAGTTGTGCCACAAACTTCTCTTCTCCCCAATCCTATTCAATACTTCCTCATTAGTTATGTGATCTACCCATCTAATCTTCAGCATTCTTCTGTAGCACCACATTTCGAAACCTTCTATTCACTTCTTGTCCAAACTATTTATCGTCCATGTTTCACTTCCATACATGGCTACACTCCATACGAATACTTTCAGAAATGACTTCCTGACACTTAAATCAATACTGGATGTTAGCAAATTTCTCTTCTTCAGAAACGCTTTCCTTGCCATTGCCAGCTTACATTTTATATCCTCTCTACTTCGACCATCATCAGTTATTTGGCTCCCCAAATAGCAAAACTCCTTTACTACTTTAAGTGTCTCATTTCCTAATCTAATTCCCTCAGCATCACCCGACTTAATTCGAATACATTCCATTATTCTCGTTTTGCTTTTGTTGATGTTCATCTTATATCCTAGTTTCAAGACACTGTCCATTCCGTTCAGCTGCTCTTCCAAGTCCTTTGCTGTCTCTGACAGAATTACAATGTCATCGGCGAACCTCAAGGTTTTTATTTCTTCTCCATGGATTTTAATACCTACTCCGAATTTTTCTTTTGTTTCCTTTACTGCTTGCTCAATATACAGATTGAACAACATCGGGGAGAGGCTACAACCCCGTCTTACTCCCTTCCCAACCACTGCTTCCCTTTCATGTCCCTCGACTCTTATAACTGCCACCTGGTTTCTGTACAAATTTTAAATAGCCTTTCGCTCCCTGTATTTTACCCCTGCCACCTTTAGAATTGGAAAGAGAGTATTCCAGTCAACATTGTCAAAAGCTTTCTCTAAGTCTACAAATGCTAGAAACGTAGGTTTGCCATTCCTTAATCTTTCTTCTAAGATAAGTCGTAAGGTCAGTATTGCCTCACGTGTTCCAGTGTTTCTACGGAATCCAAACTGATCATCCCCGAGGTTGGCTTCTACTAGTTTTTCCATTCGTCTGTAAAGAATTCGTGTTAGTATTTTACAGCTGTGACTTATTAAACCGATAGTTCGGTAATTTTCACATCTGTCAACACCTGCTTTCTTTGGGATTGGAATTATTATATTCTTCTTGAAGTCTGAGGGTATTTCGCCAGTTTCATACATCTTGTTCACCAGATGGTAGAGTTTTGTCAGGACTGGCTCTCCCAAGGCCGTCAGTAGTTCCAATGGAATATTGTCTACTCCGGGGGCCTTGTTTCGACTCAGGTCTTTCAGTGCTCTGTCAAACTCTTCACGCAGTATCGTATCTCCCATTTCATCTTCATCTACATCCTCTTCCATTTCCATAATATTGTCCTCAAGTACATCGCCCTTGTATAGACCCTCTATATACTCCTTCCTCCTTTCTGCTTTCCCTTCTTTGCTTAGAACTGGGTTTCCATCTGAGCTCTTGATATTCATACAAGTCGTTCTCTTATCTCCAAAGGTCTCTTTAATTTTCCTGTAGGCAGTATCTATCTTACCCCTAGTGAGATAGGCCTCTACATCCTTACATTTGTCCTCTACAAGTTCTTAAGGAATGTTATCTGTTCCTCCTTCCGTTATTAATTGCAAGTTTTCAGTAGATTTGTTACCCTCTGACACTAATACTTAACCCTCGGTGCCTTTCAAATCGATTCCCATTTCTTCCTCTATCACGTCAGTACACAGTTCCTCCCATGTGGACACATTTAACATACCCTTTCCTCTTATAGAGCTCTTTTCTGGGTTCAACAGTCGAATTTCTTCAGCGTTCTTAATGCCGACGCCATTTGCATTTACTCTGAGGTATGCACCCTCTGAAACAATCGTTCCGACTGATATTTCCTTTTCGATATCTTCGCATTATTCCTGTGCCTGTTCGTTTTAGATTCCATGAATTCCTGTTCATTTCATTGCTGAATATATTTTTACCTCTTTCATCAGTTACTTCATGTATGTGTCCACAGTCTCAAAGTAGATTCTAAATTATAAAACCACTTTAAACCACAATAATCTGCACCACTTACATGTTTCACTTTGCTGGAGAATTTCAGCCCTTTTCCAAATGTGTGTATGCGTCATACTCTAGCTCGCACTCCGCCGCAGAGAAAGAGATTAATTCTGGGAACTGCACTAACATCATTTTTATCGCACTTCATTTTCAGCTGGATGTTTATATATTTTACGACAGAAGTGCTTGCGAAGACTTCAGAGTCGTTTCATCGAGATTCCATTCATTTTGGGCAAAGTATCTACAAATTTATCATGATAGTTGATAGTTCCGATGTGTTGTAGCGAATGTGCATGGTACGCCCTCGGAATCTTGCCCCACACCTTAGCACCGATGTAGAAGAAATTATGTGTAACTTGACGTTGTAGATAAGTAACTGAAAATGTTACAGATTCGGATTTACCAACTTTATAGCGGTGTCCAATTAACTCACATACGCCAATCGAACTTCCGAGATTCCAAGCTGTATGTTGCGAACTACCCACAGAGCATCGCTATAGGCTTACTGCGTCTGTTGTCGCACAGTTCATATCTCAGTCCTCAGAGTCTCAAATAATGACCAACAGCATTATTAGACACTGACACGAAATACAATTGAAACTAACGGTAGTCTCCAACGGAAAAGAGCTACGTAAGTTCCAGAAAGGCTCTTAACGTAAAGTTTAATTCCTCAGACTGATGCTATGCAACAGCACACGGTGCCTCCAGCCACTGCCTATTGCTCAGTGCTTCGCTAGTCAGCAATGTTTAGAAGTGAGCAGTTCATAATGGACACTCCACCACCCACATTTTTAAATGTGACACACATCACCATACAGAAGAATGCTGAAGATAAGGTGGGTAGATCACGTAACTAATGAGGAGGTATTGAATAGGATTGGGGAGAAGAGAAGTTTGTGGCACAACTTGACTAGAAGAAGGGATCGGTTGGTAGGACATGTTTTGAGGCATCAAGGGATCACAAATTTAGCATTGGAGGGCACCGTGGAGGGTAAAAATCGTAGAGGGAGACCAAGAGATGAATACACTATGCAGATTCAGAAGGATGTAGGTTGCAGTAAGTACTGGGAGATGAAGAAGCTTGCACAGGATAGAGTAGCATGGAGAGCTGCATCAAACCAGTCTCAGGACTAAAGACCACAACAACAACAACACATCACCAATGCTATATATTCTAAAATGACAATGAACTGAAACTGGTAGTTAATGTGAGTTAAATACATGATATAATAAAGGCAATTTGCATGATAAAACTGGCAGGCTACGGTGGTTTAAAGTAGCTACCTCTTTCTTTCTTTTCTGAACTGAACTATATCTTCCTTTAACCAAGGTTTCTTCAAACTTACCACTCTCGCATTTATATTTCTTGTGTCTTAACTTCCTTTCTTGCCCTTTTGAGAGATGTCCATTCCTCTTCCACAAAACTGCCTGCTTCTATGTATATCTTCTACTGCAGTATCTGATTTTAAAATCCCTGTCTCACTAGGTTGTAATGTAGGTGCTATCTTCTCATGTCTCCGAGCCTTTTCCAAGTAGAGCTCTTTCACTTGTGATTCTGTAATGGTATATTGCTATTTACAGCTGAAATTTCAGAACCCAAGGTATCTTTATCGTCTCTCATTCCTAATACCGACACCGTATTCTCCCGTGACTCTCTTGTTCCTTTCTCTGCTACAGCATACCAGTCCGCCATGGTTATTAGCTTTACGAGTCCCTTTCACTGTCGTCATACACTTTCCCCGTTTCTTCCTCCTCTTCTCGTGACTTAACATGTATACTTGACTTCCTTTTGTTAGTTATACTTTTCTTTCAGTTTTGTCGAAATTAACTTTGCCACTGAGCAGTTCACAGTAATTCCACTGCGTGGCCTTCTCTCCTCTTGGAAATGAATCCCACTCCCGTTACACCATTTTCTGCTGCTTTGGATATTATCCTTCATTATTCAAGCCAGAAATCCTGATTTTCTTTCCATTTTAGCCGGCCGGAGTGGCCGAGCGGTTCTAGGCGCTACAGTCTGGAACCTCGCGACCGCTACGGTCGCAGGTTCGAATCCTGCCTCCGGCATGGATGTGTGTGATGTCCTTAGTTAGGTTTAAGTAGTTCTAAGTTCTAGGGGACTGGTGACCTCAGCAGTTAAGTCCCATAGTGCTCAGAGCCATTTGAACCATTTTTCCCATTTTACTTCAATGACAAAACTATATATGGAGCCTTTCCAGTTCCGTTTTTCGTATCTTTCAGCTCCCCTGCGACATTCTGACTTCTGACGTTCCACATTCCAATTCGTAGAGTGTAACGGTATTGTGGTGGTTCTATCATTTTCTCATGGCCGCCTACTCTTGGATAGTTCCTTCCTGGATGTTCGAATGAGAGACTGGGTCTGACTATTTTTGCCAATGGGGAGCCATTAATGCTGCTTTTCTCAGACAGAGGCCACATGTCATATGGATAGACATTATTTCTTTTTATCGCAGTGTTTTTCAACGCCTTGAGCATAGTCATACCGCTAGCCACTGGTAATTATTCCTCTTTACGGTCGGTTTCCTATAACATAGGTCAGAGGTTGCACAAAACCTCTATCCGCTGCTCTGCCATAACTGACTAGGCTGTTGGAAAATAAGGGTTCCGGAAGTTCTCGGTGCCGTAGTTGAGACTTTTACTCAAAATGTATGACGTAGCTAGGGTCTAATCCGGTACCTAGAGCTTTTTGATCCGTAGTCCAAGAAGCTACCGCTAGACCGACGTGATCTACAACAGATGTTAACATGGATTATTGCGTGGAAATAGGTCCGAGATCGTCTACCTACGCGATCAGTGACCAGCCTTTGGTGTTCTTACTATCCTCCCAGAATTAGAAGTTATCTGTACGTGTGTCTAGCCGTGAGAAAGACTGACTGTTGGGGATTTAGCGAAAGGAGTCCAAGTATATGTTAGTGAATTCACGTTCGACGCAGATTGCTTACAAAGCTACTTAGAGTATTTCGTGAATACTGTTCGCTGTCGTGGTCTGTTACAGGGCGGAAGGCAGAAAATATTCAGAGAAGTGTGCAATCTTTACGCTGATAATGCCGTAAACAGTATGAAAGGGAACCAGTGGTTGGGAAGGGAATGAGGCAGGGTTGTAGCCTATCCCCGATTTTATTCAATCTGTATTTTGAGCAAGCAGTAAAGGAAACAAAAGAAAAGTTCGGAGTAGGTATTAAAATCCATGGAGAAGAAATAAAAACCTTGAGGTTCGCCGATGACATTGTAATTCTGTCAGAGACAGCAAAGGACTTGGAAGAGCAGTTGAACGGAATGGACAGTGTCTTGAAAGGAGGATATAAGATGAACATCAACAAAAGCAAAACGAGAATAATGGAATGTAGTCGAATTAAGTCGGGTGATGCTGAGGGAATTAGATTAGGAAATGAGACACTTAAAGTAGTAAAGGAGTTTTGCTATTTGGGGAGCAAAATAACTGATGATGGTCGATGTAGAGAGGATATAAAATGTAGACTGGAAATGGCAAGGAAAGCGTTTCTCAAGAAGAAAAATTTGTTAACATCGAATATAGATTTAAATGGCAGGAAGTCGTTTCTGAAAGTATTTGTATGCAGTGTAGCCATGTATGGAAGTGAAACGTGGACGATAAATAGTTTAGACAAAATGAGAATATAAGCTTTCTAAATGTGGTGCTACAGAGGAATGCTGAAGATTAGATTGGTAGATCACATAACTAATGAGGAGGTATTGATTAGAATTGGGGAGAAGAGGAGCTTGTGGCACAACTTGACTAGAAGAAGGGATCGGTTGGTAGGACATGTTTCTGAGACATCGAGGGCTCACCAATTTAGTATTGGAGGGCAGCATGGAGGGTAAAAATCGTAGAGGGAGACCAAGAGATGAATACACTAAGCAGATTCAGAAGGATGTAGGCTGCAGTAGGTACTGGGAGATGAAGAAGCGTGCACAGGATAGAGTAGCATGGAGAGCTGCATCAAACCAGTCTCTGGACTGAAGACCACAACAACAACAGTGGTGGTCTGTTACAGGGCGGAAGGCAGAAAATATTCAGAGATGTGTGCAATCTTTACGCTGATAATGCCGTTAACAGTACTCCACAAAACCTAATGGGTAACGCTGCAAAAAGTGCGTAGTGCCATACTTTGAGATTTTCGAGTGACCACATTTCACTACGACGTGTAGCTGTAGATTTGACGTCGCTCTAGAAAGCGAAGCGTCCTTTTCATAGAAGACCCTCGTTGCCTTCTGCCTCTGATCACTTTCATTTTGTATTTGGTAAGACATGGTGAGAAACATAACTTACTGTTGCTCCTACTTGTTTTCATTCATTTCTGCACATTATGCGTGAAACTGCAGGACAAGGCCAATTCTAGCTATGCACATACATGGAAGAAATATAACTTGTAGCCCAGACGTTATACGACAGAGTAGTATCTCGTAAACCGTATCAGCGGCACACTTCGAGAAATTTGTGATCTTCAACGGAGCACTGAATGGAGAGCACCTTGCTGGTCGGAATTTGATGAAAACTACAGTAAAAGGTTGCTTAAATAATTCGACGCTGATGTTAGACCAGAATTATTATTACTTTTTGGAAGTTTTCGTCTGGAATTTTCATCCCCTTTGTCACATAGACGAAATTTTGTAGAATATGAAATCTACAGAAAATTATCTTCCATCTGGAATTAAAGCAGTCGCATCCTTTCTGCTTAAATAGTACAGAAATTGATGTGGTTCAATTTGGAAATAATCTTCCCACTTGGATGTTACTTTAAAAAATGACCAAAGGCGAGTAGCACTCGCACACCGACGGTTCCGTAGAAACTGATTTAGGTATGTAGACAGCTCATCCAATCCGGAAATAGAGAATCTCGACAATTTTCGCCTGTTGTCGACACTGATACTCCCAAGATATCGGCACCAAGGATTCCAAGAGCCTCGAAAATGTATTCATTTCAAGTCTGAAGTCAGAAAACAAATGAAGATAACAATTTTTTCCTCCGGTATAATTACAGATTTAGAGTTTGCCAAATTTTTTTTCCTTTGCATGTACTGTGAAACCTTGTTTCTTGCCAAATTTCATGGTTCTAGACCGACGGGGTGCAACCCATAGGTTTACACGAGTGAGATCGCGAGAATCGGCATGTGTGACATAAATGGCCGTACCTTGCGGTTGCATTGGTTAGACTCTTACGTTTACTACACCAGCAAGGGTTCATAGACCTTAAGATGTGACATAATTTTGCAACTTGATAAGTCTACCTGTTCCTGTCAAAAAGGGGGCTTGACAGACGTGTGGATATACAAAGTCTGATAACAAACGAGAAAAAAATCATGTGATATAATTACACATTAAGAATTTTCGGATTTTTTCCCTTTGGTTGTAATGTGAAACTTTTCTTATTTGAAAACTTCATGATTCTAGGCCAACGGGGAATATGCTATGGGTTTTGACTCGTGAGTTTGCCAGTATCAAAATATTTGACACAAATGGCCGTATCTTTTGGTAGCACTGTTTTAGAACGTACAAGTTCTTACATTGTCAAGAGACCGTTACCGTAGAAAGTGCCACAAGTTTAAATACGTCTGCTCTTTCCTAAGGAAAAAGGTTTTTAACAGTCGGCCGCGCTGGGTAGCCGTGCGGTCTCAGGCGACCTGTCACGGTTCGCACGGCTCCCCCGTCAGAGGTTCGACTCCTTCCTACCTGTCCTACTTGTCCTTACTGTAAGTTAGATTAAGTAGTGCGTAAGCCTGGGGACCGATGACCTCAGCAGTTTGCCCCATAGTCCCGACCACAAAAATTTTTAACAGTCGGACATTGCATTGCATCATGAGAGAAAGACAAATGGACAACAAAGTGACCCTAAATGGGTTCCATTTTTACCTACTGAGGTGCGGAACCCTAAAAATTATACTCTTTTAAAATTTGTCTTCAGCAAAGAATGATGAAAGTACATGCTACGTGCAGCATTCCGCTCTTTTTACAGCTTTGTACAAAGATCATCAATCTTCTCTTCCACCTATCATTTTATCTTTCCCTGTTGGGCAGCAAAGATTCATTCAATCCTTCACCTGTTGTGAAAGATAAGAAAGATAAGAAAAGGAAAGAAAAATAAACCGTTCAAGGTGACTCAAGTCCCGTATTGTCTTTCATAGTTTGCGAATTTCGAGACGGCAGACGTGGAGGAACAACACGTCTGCAATAAATTTTCCGTGAAAATCAGGACAGCTTTTACAGAGACACATCAAGTGATGCAAGAGTTTAAGCCGTACTCGGTGTTACGAATGGTTGACACGATTTAAAAATGGCAGCACGGAAATCAAAGATGACCCTCGTTTAGGGACGCCTTTCGACTTCTACCGTCGACGCTCATGTCAAAAACGTCAAGAAACTCTTCGTCTCAATCGAAGAGTGACAGTGCGAGAGATTGCAGGAGAATGTAACATTGTAATTGGATCATGTCGTGAAATCCTGATACAGCATCTTGGAATACATCGTGTTGCCGCCAAGTTGGTCCTACGGCTCCTGAGTCTAGATCAGAAAGATCTTCGCTTCGCAATCTGTGAAGAGCTTTTGGATCATGCAAATGAGAACGAGATATTCCTTAGGTGAATCACCACTGTTGATGAGACATGGGTCTACGGTTATGATGTTGAGACGCTTAAGAGGAAGAAGATTTGTGATGACAGACGAGATAAAAGAAAATTCGCAGACGTCGCTTCGCGCGATCCAGCGAAAGGCGTACCAAGACTGCTTCCGAAAGAGGAAACGGCCTTGGGAGCGGTGTATCGATTGTCGAGGAGGCCGTGCACAATAAGCAAAAGTTTAGCGTAGAAAAATTTTGTGGACGTAGTTCCGGGATTTTTTGAACACACCTCCTAACTTTTCCGTACATCTTTATTTCTTTTTCTGCCTTCCCTTTTACATCCTTCCACCCTGAATAAAAATCTCATTCCTTGAGCCTATATTCTACTTTCTTGGTGTCTTGTTGTTGCCCATGCCTCACTTCCATAAGTAGGGGTTGGTAATGCTATTGTTTTATAAAATTTCAGGTGGGTTTCTTTCCTGGCTTTATTCCGTAAACTTTTACGATGTTTCCACATATGGAAGTAAATTTATTTAATTTTTGTCCTCGTTATGGTTATATTCGCATCCTAGACATTTGAAATGTTTATTATTATTCAAGACTTTGAGATATTATTGGTTGTCTGCCCTGAAACACCATAACTTTCGTTTTCTCTACCGACGGTGTTAGGTTATAAAATGAAACTGTCTGTTGCAACTTACAGACGCCTATCTGAGGGTGATTTTCATTCTCTGTAATCAGAGTCAGATCATGTGCATACAAAGTTACATCTAGCCTAGTGCTACGATCTAAAAGAACTCCATTTATTCCAACATCTTCCACTTGCTGGTAACTTAATCCATGAATAGAACTTCATTTACATGTATATTGAAGAGTGTTGGAGATATACAGCATCCTTGTCGTATCCGTTTGTTTGCATTAATTGGCGTTGTTGTTTTGCTTCCTGCACCTATAACAATTTCGGTGTTTGTGTATAGAGTCTTAATAGTATTTATGAGGTGAGATGGATAGCATCTTTCACTCATGATATTCCATAGTGTTGCTCTAATCACAGTATCGAATGCTTTCTCATAATTCACAAAAGCAAGATTGGTTTCCCTATTTAACTCTCGTCTCTTTTCTGTAACTTGTTCCAGTGTAAATACATGGTCAACAGCCGATCGCCCTTTTCTAAAAGCTCATTTTTCATCAGATATTAGCTTTTAGATAGCATTTTTAAGTCCTGCACTAAGGACTTTGGTGTATAATTGATAGCACAGACGAGCGCAAATCGGCTCAATGAGAAACGCTCCAGTTCAGACCGAAAAAGGAGCAGAGCTTGCGCAGTGGCAGAAACTAACCTTATAGCTGCTGGCACAGTCTGCCGTAACTGGAAAAGGGACGCGTATCAAACCACATGTAAACTTTTGACATTGTTGTGGCGTCTAATGTCGCGTTCTATTCAGTGTATTAGATTATGGCGCTAAATAAATACGTTTGATTATTTTCCTTTAGTTGCATTACTCGTAGGAAAAAACAGTAATTACTTTGACATCTGATAACTAAATACTCCTCTGACTACTACCTATAGTCATGAAAATATAGTAGGCCAACAATAAAGCTTATTTAGAATACAATATAACCAATGACCGACAAACTAACTCTAGGCTAAACACAGAAATAAATAAATGAGTAAATATAACTCACCATACACAAAACCTAGGCTTATGTTTTGTTATATATTTGAAATGTCATTCAGCAGATGATATGGAGGTGTGCGCCTCTTTTCGCTGAACAAGACGATTTACATTTGATGCGATCGATCTCGCACTTGCAATTCGCAGAACTGCATTGAGATGTGCGTCAAAGTGGCTCTTCGTGGAGATCTATTTATCGTCACTAGCGAGAAAAGTTCTTACACAGACATGTTGAGCCGAGCATTGATAGCGGTTTGGCAGCCATTTTGTGCATATTTGGGAAATCTGTTCGTAAAAAACGTTCTTATAACTGTGATAGACTTGTTCGTGATTAACATTTAGCCTTCAATTCACTATCACATCGATTTGTTACAGTAGTCGAAAAGGGTACAGCATGCACTTTCAGATCCATCGACAAATCGTCCAGATCTCTAAATCCGATGGAAAATTCCATCAAAATGGTCGCAAGAGTACCTGAAAATTTGTGCGATTGATCTTGAGCTAAACTCGACTTCCGCATTGACAGCTTGGGGAAATGGGCTAACTAGCCTTTCAACATCGGATGCATCCAAAGCTCCAACATTTGCTTGAAAGTAGTAATACTGTCGACAAAATGATTATTTAGTCTGTTGCTTCGCTACAATTTAAGATCAAGTTTATTCATATAGGATCTGATGTCGGTGAGAAATACTGACTCATTAAATCCATTTAGGATCAATGACTTCATGAACGGGACGCCTCTTCATTTCCATGAATAGAACTATTTCGTCCAACAAACCAAAAAATCGGTTCAACATATTACTACTACTGAGCCAACGAACTTCACAAAAGAAAGCAATATCAACAAATTCACACTCAATATCCTTCAGCAGAGCTTTAAATTGTCTGTTCAAAAATGGTTCAAATGGCTCTGAGCACTATGGGACTCAACTGCTGAGGTCATTAGTCCCATAGAACCTAGAACTAGTTAAACCTAACTAACCTAAGAACATCACAAACATCCATGCCCGAGGCAGGATTCGAACCTGCGACCGTAGCGGTCTTGCGGTTCCAGACTGCAGCGCCTTTAACCGCACGGCCACTTCGGCCGGCCTAAATTGTCTGTGATTCACTCCATGACTCTTAATAAAATTAACTGTTCTCACTACTACAGTCATTACATTCGCCATTGTGACGTTTTCACACACAGGATTTGTTGGTGAATCAGACAATGCACAGGTAAGAACCTCACTTCACGTTCCACTCGTTTGCTTATCAGACGATCCATAAGCCCTGCTCTACCTCCGGTCATACAGGGTGCTCCATCAGTGTCAACTGAAACGAGCTTTTCCCACGGTAGACCAAACCTGATAAATACGTCTTCCACGCACTGCAGTACGTCGTCACGTGTTGTGGTGACTTTGAGCGAACATAACTCAAAGAGTTCCTCCCTTAGTACTAAGTTTGTATCAACACGGGCTGGCCGTCGTGACCGAGTGGTTCTAGGCGCTTCAGTCCGGGACCGCGCTGCTGCTGCAATCGCAGGTTCGAATCATGACTCGGACATGGATGTGTGTGATGTCCTTGCGTTGGTTAGGTTTAAGTAGTTCTAAGTCTAGGGGACTGATGACCTCATATGTTAATTCCCATAGTGCTTAGAGCCATTTCAACCATTTTTGTATCAACACGTCTAATAAATATTGTCTGCTGGTCTGTGTCTGTTAAGTCGGTACCTTCATCTAATGTAGAAGAAAACATCAAGACCTTCGAAAAGACATACATTAATTGTTCGACAATATCACCTGACAAACTTTCGAAACGAAGAGCTATAGTGCGCCGGGCGATCAGCAAAGCCATTCTTTAACTATCACGAACAGCTATATCGGAAGAGGAGCATCACATTGCTGTGTAAGGAATTAACGGATCTGTCATTCCAAAGGAAAATTTGGTTTATTAGGCAATGCAATTACATAGTATCGTCCGTAGGTATTTTATAATACATACACCTACTTTAGTTTCTTCCTCAAGTCCGCAGCTCGTGGTCGTGCGGTAGCGTTCTCGCTTCCCACGCCCGGATTCCCGGGTTCGATTACCGGCGGGGTCAGGGATTTTCTCTGCCTCGTGATGACGGGGTGTTGTGTGCTGTCCTTAGTTTAGTTAGGTTTAAGTAGTTCTAAGTTCTAGGGGACTGATGACCATAGCTGTTAGGTCCCATAGTGCTCAGAACCATTTGAACCATTTGAACCTTCCTCAAGTATATTATTTAGTAGATTAAGTCCAAATGATAATTAAATCGACACCCTAGCTGCAAACAGGCGTTTATATACATCATTGGGCACATGTTGAAAATGTGTGGCCCGACCGGGACTCGAACCCGCTCTACCCGACTGAGTCACCAAGGGCACAGAGGGTATTGCGCCTTGTACGCTCCACGTGAGACCCACATTCCCAACTTGTCCACACCACTACATTCGTAGTGTGCCTAATAGATGTTTGCCCATCACACTCATTACTCATGGCAGATTAATCTACCAAGTCCCGTACGAGTTGGGGCACAGTGTGTGCGTTCACACAAGAAAGTCAATGGCCGGGTAGCCATATTTTAACTATGTATGAAGGTAGTATCTGTTCCCTGCAGGCACACTGTCCTCTGTGCCCTCGGTGGCTCAGACGGATAGCGTGTCTCCCATGCAAGCAGGAGATCCCGGATTCGAGTCCCAGTCGGAGCACACATTTTCAACATGACCCCAAAGATGTATATAAATGCCTGTTTGCAGCTATGGTGTCGATTTAACTATCGGTCATCAATGGTATCTGTTCTTTCGGGAACAGATACTACCTTCATACACAGATTAAGTCTATTTCACCCTCTACACCTTCATACTGTTGAAGTGAAGTGTTCTGTAGTGACGTTCTAAATTGCACTTTTTATGCCTAATATTTTACCACATGCCAAACATTGTGTTCCTCCTTGGCTTTCGGTAAACAAGTAATGACACTCCCAGCTACAGTTGAACAGTAAAATGGAACACCGCATTGCTTTCGCTAGTTATTTCAACTACACAACGCACTGGACCATAACATAACATACTCTGCCACGCACATGGCTGTAGCTATGCTTGAGCCTTGACTGCACACATCGCCATCTAGTCTTTACAGCGCAAGCTACCAGACAGGCGTCAGCTCTCTAGGCTCCTCCACTCTTCCTGCGCTCAGGCAGATGGCTTCGGGAGCGCCGCTCTCTCGTTGCCTACCTATGGTTTATAGGCTCAGACCAGGAGACTTATACCTCAATAGTTGCTCCATTTATTTTTGTATCCATTTTCAAAGGTAGAAATTACTTTGGCTCTCAGCCAGCCTTTTGGTACCTTCTTATTTCTCCAACATTGATTAAATGTGTGTAGCAGACTTCACAGTTCCAAATTGGTATCATCTAAACCAGAGGCTTTCCTTTTTTTTTTTTTTTTAGATTTTAGAGCTTCCTTCAGTTCTCTCATATCAATATCGTCCAGGCCTTTAGTGTAATTTAGTTCAGGTAACGTTTGAATTAAAGTCTCATCATATCACAATTATTTATAATGAGCTATCCATTCGTTCTCTCCTATATTACAAACATGTATACGATAATTTTCTTGTCTGTTGAGTGATTTCATCAACATGTAAGTGATACGTTGTGTGCCTTGTAAATCAGGCTCTATATTGCTAATAAAGCTTTCCCATGATTCTGCATGTGCATTCCGAGTTACGTACTTCAATCTGTTTCCACCTCTGGCGTCCAATTCCTTACTGCTCTGCATTTCCTGTATTTACTTGTCTTCCCTAGAACCTCATTAGCTATATTCGATACGGCTGTTTTTAAGTTTTTCCATTCTTCTTCCAGTTATTCCATAGTTTCTAACGTTGCTGAGCAAAGCTAGCGGAGGGAACGTAATGAAATCGTTATTTGGACTCTGGTAACTCACTTATGGTGACAGAGATCTGCACATCTTCAGTGGGTCAAACGACACAAAATCTTGGCGCTGCCTGGAGGAGTGTAATGTGGTCGGAGGAGTCACGATTTTCCACTTTTCTAACGATTCAATCCGTCGAGTCAAATGGTTCAAAGAGCTCTAAGCACTATGGGACTTAATATCTGAGGTCATCAGTCACCTAGACTTAGAACTACTTAAACCTAACTAAGCTACGGACATCACACACATCCATGCCCGAGGCAGGACTCGAATCTGCGACCGTAGTAGCCGCGTGGTTCTGGACTGAAGCACCTAGAACCGCTCGGCCACAGCAGCCAGCAATCCGTCAAGTCACCTGTGGCCAAACGAGGGTTTCACCCGCAGTGAGTGCAGGGTGCAGTTCAAGCTGGAAGTGGTTCTTCGTACCATGGCTTGGACCCACATGGCTGGTTAACCAAAACAGGAGCGACATCATTTATTTCCTCACTCCAGAAGAACAGGTGTTAGCCTCTCTTCTACATCTTCGTGAAGAGTTTTCTACGGACTCTCCCGTCTTCTAAGATGATGACAGCCGTGCTCACAGAGTAGCATGCCTTAACTCCCGTTCTGAGTGACACTATGGCTCCCTATTATACTGCGACTGGCATGAAAAATCACTCGATCACAATCACAGACAAACCGTGTGGAACTGTTTGGAACAGTGGGTGATATATCCTTGAAATTTGGCACCTCCGTGGGGTGTAACGATCAGTGAATGAGTATATCTAGATATGGAATGCTGGGAGAAATTTGTGAATTCTTTTTTGCTGCGTTGAGAACAATACCAAAGTTAGAAGCATTGCGACTCGGTGTTAGCGTCAACTTTCCTGCAATAGAGTAATTCCTTGTCTAGCATGTCTTATGGCAGTACGCCTGCGCACAGAGGGTGTGCGAGCCGGTAATTTAAAAGAAGCGTTGCTATCGAGCACGCGGCTTCCGAACGACGTATATCGTAAAACGAAAAAACAACGACCGCCCGGTAGTCATGGCGGGAGACAAGGAAATAGTTTAGTGCGTTGCAAAGGAACATCGTGTAACGTTTATCGTTGTAAACAGGAATGAGTGAAGCCGTTGTAGTCTCGACTCTAGATACTCTTACCTGGCGGAACTTAATTTCTCCATTGTGTAGCGTGCTATCTTGTTTGGATTTCTGTTGGGAATATGGATTGCTGTCAAACAACGATTTCAGGAATTGTCTGAATTGTCATGAACACAGCTGTGTGAAACTTTATAAGAGATGCACTGTTGGTGATTTCCCATTTCAACTGTACTGCACGCAGTGTCAGATAAGGATGTCGGTAACGAAAACCAGATGGTTCGACAATTGTAGGCCGACCATTGAAGAAAGCATTATTTCAGTCTCGTGGTGGGTAGGGGACTATACCCTGCAAGCGACCAGTCCCGAAACCTGAGTTATCGACAAACACCATTTGTGAATAGTGCGGTATCTGCTTAGAAATCTGCTATGTGATAGTTAAGAACGACTGTGTTCCTATAGATGGACAAATCTAGATAGTTGAAATAGACAAATCACATACAATCACTCGCAAATACAAGAAAGAACGGTAATTAAAAATTAAACTGAACGTACACGAATCTTCGAAGGCACTTAAAGGGATTCCCTGGAGTGATTCATAGTTCGAGTATATTCGACGTACAAGAAAATTTCAGTGTCTCACGAAGCACTTCATCTTGCCAGGAATCAACGTTATAACAGACGGCTTTAAGTCCTAAAATACCTTAAAGAACCTTGAAGAAAGAAGTATTCCACCATGAAATTGTAAATCATTCTGTGTAATTTCTCTCTTCGTACGATCCATGTCTCCACACAGAATACAGAGCGCATGTGGAAATCTTTCAAATCGTCGTTTAAAGGAGGAGGGAGACAGGGACGAGTTGTAACCCTTCCAGTAACTGTTCTGCAACAACTTGTGGGTGTGTGGGAATATTGAACCTTCTGAGACTGCTAACATTCCCCAGAAAAGTACCTAGAATTTACCTGGGAAGCGGGAAAAGAGGACTGCTTCCGGTGGCGTTTGCAAGCCACAGAATAGCCCATGATGAAGACGTGGCTGACGACTAAAGTAAGTAAAATTATTAATTTTCTATGTAATTAATGTTAAGTTAATGATTATTCGTTCTTTGTCGTTGCCATGGTCACCACAATGAACAGTATCCACATTTGCCGCCACGAGAGTCGTGGGGTCGATATAATTTTATATCGGACGGAGCCCGAGCGTCCGACGGGCAAGGCTCCTTGGAAATTACCCGCCAGTCCGTAATATCTTGACAAGCAGAGACAAATTTATACCTTTGCGGTAACTGTTACGTAAAAGGATCATTTAAGAAATGCTCCGCTACGGTCGCAGGTTCGAATCCTGCTTCGTGCGTAGATGTGTGTGATGTCCTTAGGTTAGTTAGGTTTAAGTAGTTCTAAGTTCAAGGGGACTAATGACCTCAACAGATAAGTCCCATAGTGCTCAGAGCCAACTGAACTATTTTTTTAGTAATGCTAAAGTAGCCTGAAGGACGTGTCTTTAATTAGACTGTATTATATTTCCTTTCATATCAAAATAAAAAAGTCTGTTGCTTAGCTCAACCGTAATCCAACAAAATCGTTACTTCCAGTAAGCATACATTTCTCGTTTGTTAAACAAACACTTTTTCATAATATGTAATCGGCGTAAATTACTAACACATAAACAGAAGTTTAGCTTTTACTAGTCTCTTTAATGTTATTAATTGTGTATTACGTTTCGATTTGCAGTTCTGAAGTTGCCAGGTTATTGCAGTTATATGTTTTCATCAATTAGTTTGTTGACAAACTTTGATCAGGATACCAGAGCACCTCAATCGAGAAAATGTTCTGAAACGCTGTTTTCGAGATGCAGCACTCCCTGGGACTTACGTATATACTGCACAAACATTTAAACGATACAGGGAACCTTAATACAGCCTGCTCTAAGATAAAAAAAATGCTCTGGCATCAAGAGACAGATATCAAGCTCAAGTCTTTGCCCGGCAAACGCTTTTATCAACACAGAACAGATCGGTCTGCTACCACATCCTTAATAAAGTATTCACCTGCGCTGTACTCGCCATCTCAGAGCCACATAATTTCAGAAACACACCACCCTAGCTCGCACTTCGCTACAGAGCGAGAGATTAATTCCGGGGATGTTTGCTGTAATCATTATATTCACAATTTTCCCATGAAACATGGTTTGTAAAAGATAGAGATCTCGAAGTTCATACGTTTTTCGAATGAGGCGCTCAAAAAGACCTGAGGGGTGGGGAGAGGGATTTATCGAGGTTCCAGTCATAATGGCCAAATTGTCAGTTTATCCTCTTTCTGATTTTACACAAAAATCAGTGTAGCTCACTTTTTGCACGTACAATGAGGCGAAAAAAGTCGTGGGATCCCTCATAACATTGTGTTGGGTCTCCTTTTGCGATGCGTAGCACAGCAATTCGACGTATCGTGAACTCAGCATGTCGTTGGAAGTCCCACGCAGAAACATTCAACCATGCTGCCTCCTTAGCCGTCCATAACTGCGAAAGCGTTGCCAGTGGAAGAATTTCGTCATGAACTGATCGCTCGATTAAGTTCCATACATGTTCGATAGAATCCGTGTCGGCGAAGTGGGTGGAATACACACACGCTCGAACTGTCCAGAATGTTTTCTTGCCAGTCACGTAAATCTGTGGCCATGTGACAATTCCATCGTTGTTTGCGAACATTAAGCCCATGAACGGCTGCAGAGTGTCTCCAGTTATCAGAAAAAAACCATTTACAGTCATTGATCAGTTCAATTCGACCTGTGAACACCATTATAGAGCCATCCATTAGCTTGCACAGTGCGTTGTTGGCAACTTGGGTCCATGTTTCAGGGGGCTGCACCACACTCGAATCCTACCATCAGCTCTCATCAACCGAAACTGGAACTCGTCTGACCACGTCAATGCTTTCGAGTCGTCTAGCGTCGAATCTATATGGTCACAAGCCCAAGAGAGGCGATGCAGACGAAGTCGTGTTGTATACAAAGCCACTCGCGTCGGTCGTTTGCTGCCATAGCCCAATAACGCCAGATTAAGCCACACCATCCTAACGGATACCTTCGTCATACGCCCCACATTGATTTCTGTCCCCGTTTCAAGCAGCGTTGCTTGTGCGTTAGCACTGACTACTCTACGCAAACGCCGCTACTCTCGGGCGTTACATGAAGATCGTCGGCTACTGCGTTCTCTGTGGTGATAGGTAATGCCTGAAATTTGATATTCTCGGCACACACTTGTTCAAATGGTTCAAATGGCTCTGAGCACCATTGGAACTTAACATCTGAGGTCGTCAGTCCCCTAGAACGTAAAACTACTTAAACCTAACTAACCTAAGGACATCACACACATCCATTCCCCTAGGCAGGATTCGAACCTGCGATCGTAGCGGTCGCGCGGTTCCAGACTGAAGCGGCCGGCGCACACACTTGTCACAGGGATCTCGGAGTACTGAATTGCCTAACGATATCCGAAATGGAATGTCATATGTCTCTACTTCCAACTACTATTCTGCGTTCTAAGTCTGTTAAATCCCGTCATGTCTACAATAATCACCACGTAAACCCTTCCACATGCATCATGTTTGCAAATGACAGCTCCGCCAATGCACTGCCCTTTCATACCTTGTCCGCCGTACTACCGCCGTCTGTATATGAGCATGTCGTCATCCCACGACTTCTGTCACCTCAATGCAAAGCATGCTACTGTTAGCTCCGATGCGTTGCAAATACAATGCCAATATCCTACTACAAATGTACAAGAAATTATACCTGTACAAATTCTTTCCGTTATATGTAAGTAAGCCGGCCGGTGTGGCCGAGCGGTTCTAGGCGTTTCAGTCCGGAACCGCGCGACCGCTACGGTCGCAGGTTCGAATCCTGCCTCGGGCATGCATGTGTGTGATGTCCTTAGATTAGTTAGGTTTAAATAGTTCTAAGCTCTAGGGGAATGATGAAATCAGACGTTAAGTCCCATAGTGCTCAGAGCCATTTGAACCAAATTCATGGAAGTAACTGAAAATTTTGTGGATTCGTTTTTATCCACATTGTAGCTGCTCCACTTGACTCATGTACAACTCTCGTTCTGCCGAGATTCTGTATCTTCCGAAATTCCCATAGTGAACCACAGCAGGCCTACACGTAAGACTGCGTCTTTTACCGCACTCATTTATGTCTCACTCCTCAGATTGTGAATACCAACAATAACTACAAGTCGGCGGTGTAATTAAAGACAGTTGATACTTACGTTGGAAGCTAAGAGTCTTCACAGGACGAATCAACGGTCAATAAAGCTCCGGTAGGCTCTTTACTCGACAGTTCAAATCCTCAGACTGACGCTACGCAACGGCCGACGGCACCTCCAGCCACTGACTATTGTTGAAGTTTTCGCTCGTCGCTATTGTTAGCAGTGAGTGGTGAGCTTCTGTATCCCCAGATACCAACTAATTACTTCAGATGTTACAGGCCATGTGTAGACGTCACCGCTAGATAATACAGTAACGTAGGATTAGGATAATGTTTGAAACGTAAAATCAAGTGTCGCTTGCTTCCATCTGTTGTAGTCTGTTGTTACTTCTACTTGAGTTAACAGACATAAATGTGGCATTAGATTTGGGAGCACTTCCCTTCCTCAGCAAATTCAGTGGTTCCACACACATTCAGCATGACTGTGCATCAGATATTCTTTTTATTTTCGATCATCGTTTCATCCTGTTTCGCAGTTCGACAACATATATCCTGAAACAAGTATTGTCGAACATTTATTTAACAAAATGATCAAACCATCATGCCTCGAAAATTTGTAGTAACAACTTGAAAAGAATATTGGACGTATATTACCAATCTATGTGCCTGATGCTGTCAGAACAAAGTTAGCCTTCACTGCTGCTCGTAGCTTTTGACACCCATTGGAAAAAAAAACAAGTACAGCGAAGAATACACGAACAGCGCGAACAAACAGCGTTAAAAGAAGGAACGGTGGGGAGCGAAATAGAAATCATAGTGAAAATAAAAAATGTTTTTTTTTTGCAACAGCTAGCTACAAATTCCAGCTATGTCTCTACCTCGTTTCCTTTCCGACTTAGACATCTGTCGTAGCGTTGGACTAAGTTTCCTCTACCCTCATCGTAGAAGGCAACCTGCTGTGATTTCCGACAATTTGTCGGATTGCAGGTCGTTGTTTGTGCCAAAATATTCTCTTTGTAACCAGCGCTGAGAGATGAAAATCAGAGGCAACTAAGTCAAGGCTGTATGGTGGCTGATCAAACAGTTCCCATCGAAAAAACTGCAGAAGTTTCATTGCCACTGCTGTTTGCGGCCGAGAACTGCCTTGAAAAATGAAATGCATGACAGTTACATTATGTGGGGGTCAATGACATCAGGTGAGATCTACGCCGGAGGCACTATTTTCTAGCCATATTTATGTGCCCACTGTGCGCTCAGAACCGAGAAAAGCCACTTGACGCTCAGTAAGGGCAAACTAGAGCAGGACCGGCCACTGCAAGCCAAGCTTAACGCTTCCAGTGCGTGCGGGTCACGTGCGGGTCACGTGTGGGCCAAGGCCCAGCCTGTCGCTTGGCTTTGCTCTGTCCTTCTTGTAAGTATCCCGAACAGCGCGACATTTCTTTCAGCACTGCAGTGCTTCATCTTTCGGTCGACACAACTCTCTGAGCTCGACAGAATCGAGGTGTCAGCGTTGTTTAACCTTCACTATTTGTTCGTGGTAAGAAGGACGTTCACGGGTCCATTGGTTTTCGCCCAAAAAGAGGCAGTCTACAGGTCTGTCGTCAAAATCGTTTAAAATAAATGGGGTGGACCGAAGACAGGGAGAAGAATTCTCAATTCGCGTAAGTGACAGATATTGCTTTCTTGTTGTGAAACGACATTACAGCACCATCAGAAAGAATATAAGGCTTTAGTTGACATTGATAGAGCAAAAAATTGCAAAGATCGACGGACGGGATTCTTTGTTCCGTACATCAAGAAGCACTTGTGCTCAATTTGAACAAGTGAAAAAACTGCTAGTGTGAACAGAATAATTTCTGAAGTCAAGCACATTAGTCCACAGTCAGTCGCAACAGCTTTCAGTAGAACTGAACGAAGAGTATGGAGACTTCATATATTACTTAAAATTACATTGGATTTGATAGATTAGATTAATACTTGTTCCATGGATCATGAATGCAATATTTTGTAATGATGTGCAACGACTCAAATTTTCCAATACATGACATAATTAAGTTAATTTAACAACATAATTAAGTTAATATAACAACTTTTTTATTTTTTGTTTTTTTTTTTAACTTTTTTATAACTTCTTTGTTTGTTTTTTTTTCTTTTTTTCTTAATTTATATCTAAAAATTCCTCTATGGAGTAGAAGGAGTTGTCATTCAGAAATTCTTTTAATTTCTTCTTAAATACTTGTTGGCTATCTGTCGACTTTTGATACTATTTAGTAAGTGACCAAAGACTTTAGTGGAAGTATGATTCACCCCTTTCTGTACCAAAGTTAGATTTAATCTTGAATAGTGAAGATCATCCTTTCTCCTAGTATTGTAGTTATGCACACTGCTATTACTTTTGAATTGGGTTTGGTTGTTAATAACAAATTTCATAAGAGAGTATATATACTGAGAAGCTACTCTGAATATACCCAGATCCTTAAATAAATGTCTGGAGGATGATCTTGGGTGGACTCCAGATATTATTCTGATTACATGCTTTTGTGCAATAAATACTTTATTCCTCAGTGATGAATTACCCCAAAATATGATGCCATATGCAAGCAATGAGTGAAAATAGGCGTAGTAAGCTAATTTACTACGATGTTTATCACCAAAATTTGCAATAACCCTTATTGCATAAGTAGCTGAACTCAAACGTTTCAGCAGATCATCAATGTGTTTCTTCGAATTTAATCTCTCATCAATGGACACACCTAAAAATTTTGAATATTCTACCTTAGCTATATGCATCTGATTAAGGTCTATATTTATTAATGGCACTGTACGGAACTGTATGTACTGTGTCTTATCAAAATTCAGTGAGAGTCCGTTTACAAGGAACCACTTAGTAATTTTCTGAAAGATATTATTGACAATTTCATCAGTTAATTCTTGTTTGCCAGGTGTGATTACTATACTTGTATCATCAGCAAAGAGAACTAACTTTGCCTCTTCATGAATATAGAATGCAAGTCATTAATATATATTAAGAACAACAAAAGACCCAAGACCGACCATTGTGGAATCCCATTCTTGATAGTTCCCCTGTTTGAGGAATGTGCTGATCTTTGCATATTATGACAACTGCTTATTTCAACTTTCTGCACTCTTCCAGTTAGGTACGAATTAAACCATTTGTGCACTGTCCCACTCATGCCACAATACTTGAGCTAGTCTAGCAGAATTTCATGATTTATACAATCAAAAGCCTTTGAGAGATCACAAAAAATCCCAATGGGTGGTGTTCAGTTATTCAGATCATTCAAAATTTGATTGGTGTAACCATATATGGCATTTTCTGTTAAAAACCTTTCTGGAAACCAAACTGACATTTTGTTAGTACTTCATTTTTACAGATATGTGAAGCTACTCTTGAATACATTACTTTCTCAAAAATTTTGGATAAAGCTATTAGAAGGGAGATTGGACGGTAATTGTTGACAATAGATCTATCCCCTTTTTTATGCAGAGGTATAACATAGCATATTTCAGTCTATCAGGGAAAATGCCCTGTTCCAGAGAGCTGTTAAACAGGTGGCTGAGAATCTTACTTATCTGTTGAGAACAAGCTTTTAGTATTTTGCTGGAAATGCCATCAATTCCATGTGAGTTTTTGCTTTTAAGCAAGTTTATTATTTTCCTAATTTCAGAGGGAGAAGTGGGTGAGATTTCAATTGTATCACATTGCATAGGTATGGCCTCTTCCATTAACTGCCTAGCATCTTCTAATGAACACCTGGTTCCTACTATATCCACAACATTTAGAAAATGATTATTAAAAATATTTTCTACTTCTGACTTTTTGTTCGTAAAATTTTCATTCAATTTGATGGTAATACTGTCTTCCTGTGCTCTTGGTTGACCTGCTTCTCTTTTAATAATATTCCAAATTGTTTTAATTTTATTATCAGAGTTGCTGATTTCAGACATGATACACATACTTCTGGATTTCTTTTCTTAATATAGCACAGTAGTTTTTACAATGTTTGATAGTTTCTGGGTCACTACTCTTTCTTGCTGTCAGATACATTTCCCTTTTCCGGTTACAAGATATTTTTATACCCTTAGTAAGCCAGGGTTTGTTACATGGTTTCTTATGAGTATATTTAACTATTTTCTTGAGGAAGCAGTTTTCAAATGCATTTACAAAGGTGTCATGAAATAAATTATATTTTAAATTGGTATCAGGTTCACGGTACACCTCCTCCCAGTATAACTGCTGTAGGCTTTCCCTGAAATTTTCAATTGTTAAATCACTGACTGAGCGCACTACTTTGGAGGACTATTTAGTACTGCTGAATGGAGATGTGTCATATATTGTAACTAGCTGTGCACCATGATCAGAAAGACCATTCTCAACAGGCTGAGCATTTATGTGGTTAAACTTATCTTGGTCTATAAAGAAGTTATCTATCAGTGAGCTGCTATCCTTTACCACCCGAGTAGGAAAATCAATAACGGGTGTCAAATAGAAAGAACCGAGTAATACTTCAAGGTCATTTTACCTATTACCCTCTTTCAGAGAATCTACATTGAACTCCCCACAAATAATAATTTGCTTCCCCCTGTCTGACAGATAGCACAACAAGGAGCCCAAATTTTTCAGAAATAGATGAAAATGTTCCGATGGGGACCTATATACAGTTACAATTATAAATGTGCCTTTATTTAATTTAAGCTCACAGGCACATGCTTCTATATGTTTCTCTACACAAAACTTTTTTGTTTCTATACTTTTTGCACAATGATAACTTTTGACATATATGGCAACTCGTCCTTTGTCCATATTTTCTCTAATTACATGTGCAGAGATCTTATATCCACTTACATTTACCTTATCCATATCAGGAACAATGTGATGCTCAGACAGGCATAGTATATCTATTTCATCCTCAGCTTCTAAATCTTCTAAACTAACCAGAGCTCATCTATTTTATTCTTTAAACTCCCAATGTTTTGATGAAATATACTTACACTATTTTTAATTGTACTTTTATGAGAACCTTTCCTTATTCTAACATTTGCAGTACTCTCCTGTCTGAGTTTCTCATTGTGCTTAGACCTAGTTCCTATAGCAGTGGTCACATGGTGTTCAGAGAGGCAGATTATGTCAACTGGGTTTGGTGACTTTAATTCATCAATCCAATTACCTAGGACTGAGATACAACTTGGTGGAGATAAAATTTCTGGTGGTTGGTGAAAATTTATAATTGACAGCTGTGATTGGCGATCCAATGTGCTAGAATTGTTCTGTTTAATTTCTTTCCTAAATTGAAGATTTGTTTCAATCCTAACCTCTCGTAGAACTTGACATCTTTCTATCTTACCTATCCTAAAAAATGTGCTGCTCCAACACCTGTAACCACTGGTATTTTACCATTCATGGCAGTGCCTCCCCCCCCCCCCTTAAATTTCCTGCTTTTACCCCAGCCAGTTTACCCTTCCCTTTCCTGTTGAGATGTAGGCCATGCCTGGTATAGTCCCACCTACTGAGAGAATCAACAGGAACCACACCAATATGAGCCCCCGCACCCGACCCAAGCAGCCGTTCCAACTCCAAATTAACTCTCCCAACAGAAGAGTTCAAATGGGGCCGGTCATGGCGTCTCAGAACAGATACAAATTCAACATTGGTGTGTCTCGATGCCGACGCAATCTTTACCAGGTCACACTCTATACTGTACCCAGGATCTCTGTCGATACTGTTCCCTGGCCCTCCCACAATAACCATGGTGTCTTCCCTGGTAAATCCTTTACAGAGTGAACCTAAATCATCTGTCACCTGATGCAGACTAGCACTTGGTTTGAAAAAAATTGTGACCTGGTATTCTGGTCCTAATTCCTCCTGCAGAAGTTGGCCTACACCTCTGGCATGAGAACTGTCTAACAACAAAACTTTCTTCCTTTTCGATGACTTCCCTACATTCTTTTTCAAATTCCTATTGAATGTTTGTTGTGTCCCGTCTACACCTACCTCTGCTTGAGGCTCATCAGTTTCTAACTGAAGCAACAGGTCAAACTTATTTTTGACATTCATCACAAAACTGTCAGACTTAGTTATAGGCCTGTTCCTTCTGTTACCTGTTGCCACTTCCCACCTCTCTTTGCCCTTCCCCCTCCTTAGCCTGTCCAGATCTTCCCTAGCCTAATCTAGCTCAGCCTGAAGGGCAGCAATTTTCCCCTCCTGTTTCACTATCTTCCTGTCTCTGCTGCAAATCCTACATAACCACTGATGAGCCTGATCCACTTTCCCAACACCCACACCACTGCAGTCCCCCAAATGAAAAAAACTACTGCATCCATCACAACAAACCCCGGAACTAACAATTCTATGGCCAGTCAGGCACTTCTCACTCATGGCAAAATTAATACTTTAGCTAGAATAAATCAATTAAATTACCGAACATCAAAAAGGACGTTACAAGAATTAAGCCTATTCACAAATGTATATAAGCAAGTTTCTGATTTAAATTCCGCTCTTTTTCTGAGATCTGTATCAAAACAATAAAGGTATATGCTATTTATTATATATTTCACTTGATGGAATGAAAAAAAGGACAATTAAACGAGATACTTTAAGCTTGATTCTCCAAAAACGGTACGAGAATTAGGCCTATAAATAAATGTATATAAGCAAGTTTCTGTTATAAAGTTACGCTGTTTTTCTGAAACCTGTATTAAAACAATGAAGTTATACGCTATTTACGGTAGTTTACTTATTTGTTACCGAGAAACTAGTCAAATTACCGTGAAACAAGATACAAACACGTTTACAAAATTTAAGCGTAAACGCGACTTCGGAAAGTTATGATCTTTTCGTGTTATATGAAAAAATACGCAAAGAAAAGTGAAACCTTTAACGGCAAGACTAAACGATTCACTAATGAGCGTATTTAATTTTTTGTCGGTGTTAAACTAAATTATATTCCTGTCTGAATCACTTAACTTTCTGGAAATAGTTTCTGGCGTCACTTACACGGCGGCCGTCTTGGATCATCTTCTTGGTTACATCAAGGGGCACACCTGGAACGATTGTTCGATTTATAACTCGCTATTCGTAAATTTATAACGGAAAAAGGAATGCAGAAACGAAAATTAGAGCATCCAGAATGGGTTGTAGATTTCGCGTTTTAAGTAGACTCGACTGCCCACTACCTACGGTAAGGCACTGCAGGGCAACTTCTTTCTGATTTGTTGGGGATGCATTTAGAACGAGAATAGCGTTGTAGAAGGAACACATTCCGACAAAGACAGTCCAGTTGTCTAAGATCCCTGGCGTTGAAGCAAATGCGAGGTTTCAAGAATTAACCATGGAACCGATATTACAAGGGTATTTTTATAAAGGGCCTGAAGACACTCGCAATCGTACACCTGTATTTGGGCTGTCTCCTGTTTCCGTTGAAAGCACCCCTGTGCATGTGCAGATGTAATTCACTGACCAGTAAGATAATTCAAGTTTCAATGACACATCGTTTTACGTTAACACTAGGTCTACTTTGCTTTCCTCAGGTAGAGTTTTCAAGTCTCTATAATGAAGATGTAAGGGTGTTACAATATTTCGATCGGCGTATTTGTGTCAAAGATCTTTTTTTTTTTTTTGGATATAAAACTAAATAAGTCACTATTACGTGTCTCCTTGAGTGTAAAACTCAGTCTAATTGTCTGCGTCTGTCTGCATGCTGACAGTTTGCACCAGATAAAAATTATGTCTTCAGATCGCCAAAAATAATTAAATAAATCTGAAAGTTTCTTTTCTTAGTAGTCCATGTTACAACTGTACTGTCATTTAAATGTGGCACGTTCGCAGATTTCCCCTCTTCTCCCTCCCTGCTCTCATACAGCATGGCGTGATAGTGGGAGAAATGTAAACCGAGGATGAGCGCTTTGGCTTTCTTGCTCGGGCACGGCCTACGAGTCGAAATCTTGGCCACCCCAGTTGTAGAGATACTGCCTCACTGTGCAAAAATTCATAGAGTTTGCATTTTATGACTGATCGCTGTTACTCTGGTACCGCGTTCCGCGGAATTTGAATCTCCACCAGACGCCATGGATGTCGAAGACCCATAGAGGTCTCTCCACCATCGCACCGTAAGCTGTGGCGGCGCGCGCCTCCTGGCCCGCTTTTAGTGTGAGGGCGCCACAGTGGAACATGTGGTTCCAGCGGCCAATAGCGGCGCCCCCGATAGAGTACTTAAGCGCCTGCCTCTCGCTCAGCCGGCTCCAAACCTACGCCCTTCCTGTCAATTACATCCGTCTGATGGCCTCCTTCCTCTCCCGCCGCCCCTCCTACGTTACCATCCATAACGCCAATTCCCACACCTTCTACCCCTCTGCAGGTGTGCCCCAGGGCTCTGTCCTTTCCCCTCTCCTCTACCTCCTGTACACGGCAGATATGGCCTAACCCCCCACACCCCTCCTGCACACCTGTTGCAATATGCCGATGACACCACATTCCTTGCCCTCGCTCCTAACCTCCAACGATCCCAACACCTTCTTCAGAATCACCTTGACCTTTTTGCCACATGGTGTAACCAGTGGATCCTGATAATCAATCCTTCCAAGACCCAGGCAATCATCGTAGGTCGTACCACTCGCTCCTTCCAGCTCCTTGATTTCTCCCTTACCGTCTGCGCCCGTTCTTTCTGCCTCACCCTCACCCTCACCTACCTAGGCCTCACTATTGACCGTCACCTCACCTGGACCCCTCATCTTCGCTCCATCCAATCCAAAGCCCACAACTGCCTCCGACTCCTCAAACTCCTCTCTGGCCGGACATGGGGGTTGCAGCCCTCTACCATCCTCCACACCTTCAAATCCTTAATCCGTCCCATCCTCTATTATGCCAGTCCTGCCTGGATATCTGCCCCCCCCCCAAATTCTATAAGTCCTTCCAGATCCATGAGCGTCATCCACTCCGCCTTGCCTTCGTATATGCCTCCCATCCCCCACGCAAATGCTCTGTGGCTTAATTCCTTTCCTCCATCTGCTCCTGTTCCTTGAACATATCTGCATACTCTACACCTCGCGCCGCTGTGATCCCCCACACCCCTGGTTGCTCCTCTCGTCTCCCGTCCCCACCCTCTGCCTCGCCTTCACTGTTGTGTCCCCCCTACCCTCCATCTCTACACCCTTCATCTCCTTTCCCAAGGTGGCTTCCATCAACTCCCCTCCCGGATGATGCCCTCTCTCCCTCCATCTATCCCTCCTATCAACTCTGATCCCCACCCCCCTCCTTTCCTCTGTCCTTTCCCTGGGCTCCCTCTTCCCCCCCTTCCATCCTGTTTTCTCCCCACCAAACTTCTCCATACCTCCCTTCTCCCCCCCCCTTTCTTCCCCTCCTCTGCCTTCACCACTCCCTGTCGCATCTGCCCAGCACCCCCACCCCTCTTATGGGTCCTCATCCTCAATCGGCTCCTTTCCCGCCTCCCCCCCTTCGCTTTTCTTCTCCTTCCCCCCTTTTTTATTTTCCCATGTCCAGTTTCACCCCACCTACTCTCGGCTGTGGTATGTCACATTTGACAAATATTTAGTGCAGTGCTCCAGTGAATGTTCAGTGTTTTTCGTCTTTCTCGTGTTGCGAACAGAAACCATGCTGTCGCTAAGTGTGAATTTTATGTCTTTTGCGAACAGAAACCAGACTGTCACCGTGTTTTTTAATTGTCTGTCTATTGTTTTACCTGTCTGCTTCGTATGTATTTTATTAGCATCATCATCCCTATGTTCTATGTTTTAAGTTCCACGATTTTTTTCGCCATGTTACTATTTAAGTCTCCGATTTTATGGCTAGTTTTTATTATTTATTCGCTTCATCTTTTTAACAAAATCTGTAGGCTGAAGAGCGGCATACTAAGCTGCTGCCAGCCCGCCCCCTTCGGGGGGAATCGAAATTCAATAAAGGAAAAAAACAAAAATAAGCTCAGCCAGCCAGTCTAATCTCGCGTACATCTGTGGACACATCGCCTCGAGTTAGACAGCTTACTTACTTCTTGTTTTGTGTACGAGTGGACGTGGTTGTTAGGTTTCCTTGGACTCCGTTGTTCGGTCTTGTTGTTGTTCGTTCTGTCCTTCGTTGTTCGTGTCCGTCCTCTCCCGTTGTATTGTTGTTCGCAGGCCTCTCCGCTGGTTCCGCCGCGCTTTCCGTCATTTCAACCCCGCGACCGTCCCGTTCACACTTACAACAGTTATTCTTCGAATAACTCTCGTATCTTATGGAGCCATAAATACGTACTTCTATATGCGACTTCGTAGGCCTTCCCGGCGTAATAAGTCTTGAAAGTCTCTTCAGGTTTGCTACCGGATCATAAAATCAACTCGATTCTATATTTCGGCGAGCCAACTGTTCGTCATCTTCAGGAGAATGCTGCTTCAGCTGGTGAGTCCCGGTGAGAACTGACGCCAGGCTGCAAATCGTACCGTGCACGGTGCATGCTGCTCCCTCCAAGACTGGGCAGGTGGCGCCATTGGTCAAGAGTGAGCAATCGCGGAACCCAACTTGCGGATAGCTTTCTCATGACAAAATGTTTATTCATTTGAGATGCCCACAGCACTAGCAATCTCACGCACCTTAACTCTTCTGTCATCCATCACCATATCATGGATTTTATCAATGATTTCTGGAGTCGTAACCTTCACAGGGCGTCCAGATGGTTCAGGTCACTTGTGCCCATATGGCCACACAGAAAATTTTGAAATCACTTATAAATTGTTCCAATCGAAGGTGCAGAGTCACCGTAATGTTTATCAAGCTTCTCTTTAGTCTCCTCAGGCGTTTTGCCTTTCATAAAGTAATATCTAATCACCACACGAAGTTCTTTTTCGTTCATTTTTTGACAATCACTCAACTTCCTTGGTTCACACAAATGCCAAACACAAATAAATAGACCAATATGACTGAAACTTGGCGTGTGTTTTATCCAAAGATGATACTAACTAAACATGACCTGGATACGCGCCGGTGGTGCCATTCTCGGACTTTTCACGGACTTTTCAAACGCCCCTCGTAAACGAGGAGTGCTGTTGCAAAACCAGGAAAAAAATCCAGGTACCCATTTTAAGAGCAACTCTTGATAAACGCTAACTTCAGTGACACGCGAACTTAGACGTAAGAGGAGAAAAAGACAATGACGACATATCCACATCTGTGGCTCTAGATGCACTTCAAAACGGGCCGTGCCCGAGACGAGCAGTGCGGAATAAACTATTTTAAAACACAACCCAATAAAATAATGTGTTTCTTCACATTTATCCAGGCTGTGGTGCACATCCAGAAGAAAATGACAGAAGGAAGTCACTTACGTATAATGTACTCGCTACTCCGAACCTTCAAACCTTAAAACAATAAAGGAGCTAAGGAATATACCGACCAAGGCCGCTGTTTCTTTGTATAATAATTTCTTTCGTTGTTGGACCGGACCAGGTGAAGTCCATTTTCATTAGCAATGCTTACAGAAGACAAACAGATTGTGGAAATGACTAAAATCCAGAGTAAAACATCGTCAAAGTCGATAAATACGGAGGGGAAGGATAAAAAATTATAACAATTATATATCATTATCACGAATGACCATGTCGATAAATAATTACATATTGCATTACTCACATTGTCTGATCAAAAGTATCCGAATATCCCTATGAAGTATGGAACTGACAGTTAGATGCCAGAAGAGTCGGAGCTGCCAGTATAAAAGTTCGCAGGGTGTATTGAGTTGTAAGTAGAAAAGCAGTAATGGAAACGCGTTGCAACAACGACAGCTAAACCACGGCCGCACAGATCACACGTAGTGACGGACGGGGTCGTCGAATATTGCGGAGGGATGTTCTAAGAGACTCCACGAAATCAGCGTAAGGAACCAATCGTGAGCTCCAAAGTACTGCGAGCAGTCCAGATACCACAGTGACTGTGTGTAGCGAGTTAAAAAAGAATTGAGTACGATGGTCGACCAGCTCCACATGGGCCACACATTTCTGTAATCAGTGCTAAGTGTGTAAAACGCGACACCACCGGACCGTGGATGACTGAAAACGAGTGATTTGGAATTATAAGTCATTCTATACTCTGCAGAAATCCAACGGGAGGATCAGGGTTTGATAAATGCATGGAGAAAGTACATGTCATCATGTATAGTGCCAACAGTGAAGTACAGAATAGGTGGTGTTAACGTATGGTGGGGGGGGTCCATCGCTAGGATGTATTCCCCTCATTTTCCTTAAGAAATGATAAATTTTGAAGGGTATGAACACATTTTATAGCACTGTGTTCTGCGTACAGTAGAGGAATATAACGGAAGTGATGATTGTAAGTATAACAAATGCCGCGTGGCTAAGGCCTCCCGTCGGGTAGACCGTTCGCTTGCTGCAAGTCTTTCGAGTTGACGCCACTTCGGAGACTTGTGCGTCGATGGGGATGAAATGATGATAAGGACAACACAACACCCAGACCCTGAGCGGAGAAAATCTCCGATCCAGCCGGGAATCGAACCCGGGCCGTTAGGTATGACATTCAGTTGCGCTGACCACTCAGCTACCAGGGGCGGACATTGTTAGCATGTGAGGTGACAAAAGTCATGGGTTAGCGATATGCATATTATACAGATGGCGGCAGTGTCGCGTACAAAAGTAATAAAATAACAGTACATTGACAGATCTGTCATTTGTACTCAAGTGGTTCATGTGAAAAGGTTTCCGCGTGATTTTGGTCGCACTTCGGTAATTAAAAGACTTTTAACGCGGAATGGTACTTGCAGCTAGACACGTGAGACGTTCCCTTTGGGTAATCATTCGGGAATTCAGTATACCGAGATCCACAGTGTCAACACAGTGCCGAGGACAACAGACTTCAGTCATTAGCTCTCACCACGACAGAGAGCACCGTTGTTTGCGTGGAGTTTTCAGTGCTAACAGACAAGCAACACTGCATGAAATAACAGCAGCAATCAGTGTGGGACGTACGATCGCCTACATCGTCGACAGCGCCCGTCCTGTACTCGTGACTGTATCGATTGGACCCTAGAAGACCGGAAAACCATGACACATCTCCTCCGCGTCCAATCCAACAATTTGGGGTTTGTCTCTCCAACTCATTTCTAGCCATCAGCGAAAAATGTACAGGACACCCATCAGTTGCGCTGACCACTCAGCTACCAGGGGCGGACATTGTTAGCATGTGAGGTGACAAAAGTCATGGGTTAGCGATATGCATATTATACAGATGGCGGCAGTGCCGGATATGTTTCCCATGCGTGATATCATACACATATTTAAATGTACGACGTGTACAATGGGTACGTTGAGGATATCTTTCAGCGTATAAGTCTCGAGCTCTCGCTGAATTTCGTTGACATTCTCGGTAAATGAGAAGCAAATCGACTTGTCCTCCGAGGAATCCGATAATACTAGTCTTTCTAGTCTTACCTAGTCTTACCTTTCCTGTTAGTGTTGTATCGCGAAACCGTCGAATGGTGTTTACATGTCAACGGCATGTTAGACAGATTCGCGCGATATTTCTCCTTAAAGAAATTAATGATTTGCTGCGCTGATAAACCTCTTACGTTATTTGATTTTCAAACAGCTGAGCAGAACTGAACGTACTCAGACATTTTTCTCTCTACTTATTCTGATCAACATTAAACTGACACACAATATTTTTAACGCAACGCAATCTGACTTTCAATAATCTCTACAAAAGAAAGGCCCTGACTAACAATAACCTATACCTTTCATGAATCACTTACCTCATAAAAATCTTCGTTACTCGAACTACTGCTATACAGCGAGCGCCAATACTGCCACCTAAATAAAAGATTCTAACTACTGAAGGCACTAACTACTGATAGGCATAGTTAGCAAATGAAAGATTTTGATAGAGAACAAACAATGTATTTACCTTAATAATATTCAAAAGTCATCATATATATATATATATATATATATATATATATATATATGTATGTATCAGTTCATGATATAAAGTACTGCAAATTTACTCTTTCTGATGGACACACGTCCAGATCGTCCGCTCTCAAAATTCTGCCATCTCTCTCCCAACATTCACAACTGCTGGCGGCTCACCTCCAACTGTGCAACGATACGCGCTGTTCACATCCAACTGCCCAACACTGTTGTTGTTGTGGTCTTCAGTCCTGAGACTGGTTTGATGCAGCTGTCCACGTTACTCTATCTTGTGCAAGCTTCTTCATCTCCCAGTACCTACTGCAGCCTACATCCTTCTGAATCTGCTTAGTGTATTTATCTCTTGGTCTCCCTCTACGATTTTTACCCTCCTCGCTGCCCTCCAATACTAAATTGGTGATCCCTCGATATCTCAGAACATGTCCTACCAACCGATCCCTTCTTCTAGTCAAGTTGTACCACAAGCTCCTCTCCTCCCCAATTCTATTCAATACCTCCTCATTAGTTATGTGATCTACCCATCTACTCTTCAGCATTCTTCTGTAGCACCAACACTAATATAGCGATTATTCCAACAATGCCAACCAGCCACAGACTGCACACAGCACAGTCATTGGTTTTCATACAGAGCGCTACGTGGCATTACCAACATAAAATCCTAAACAGCCTACTTAAATAGCCCCCATGCTCCCCACAAAAAATTTTACAAAATTTTTTGGACAATGGCCAATAATGATTTGCAAAATTTTTCATAATTACAATAACAAAAATATCAAATGCACACAGTTATTGATGCAATGTTGGTCAAAAGCAAAAATTGTTCTCATAAAGGCAGTCCTGATCATTCATCACAACAGTAATTACAGGTTTTTTTTCTCAAAGTCTGAGAAGTAAAAGAAAATGCGCACGGAAGTAGTGGATTTCCATGCAGTCTTGAAGAAGTAGGGTTGTCCTTCCAACGGAAAGACAGTGCTTACTCTTCATATGCAGACAGGTAATGGGCCACAACAGAGCAAACCCACAGCAGAGTCAGTCGAAGTTTGAAGAATATTGGTAGGTAGGTCATCACAGAGCAGACCCACTGTAGTCCTGGTAGAGAGTATGGTATTGGTGGGCCATCAAAGGTGAAGACCCACTGCAGTCCTTGTAGAGACGGCCAGCAGCCATCTGTTGCGACTGTGCGGGTGCACAATCACCATCAAAGAGTCTTGTGGACAATATGGCAAGTCCATAAACCACCACTTGTGCACTCACAAACTTTTTGGAATTGTCCTTAGAACCAGCAATGCTGTTAACCAGTCCCTTGCTGAATTATTAACACATGTGCGAGGACTAACAATCCCTTTTTTCACATATTGTGCATATACTATGACCAACAGAAACTTGTGCAGTGAAATGAAACTTAATTTGAAGAACTGGTGTCTATACAATTATAAATTTACGACATGAGAATACAATTACAAGAGGTACAAAATACATCATTAAAGAACACAGTACCACAGATAACATTTGTAGTAATACAGGTTTAACAAAAGAATAGAAATAAATATATACATCAGAATGAGATTTTCACTCTGCAGTGTAGTGTTCACTGATATGAAACTTCTTGGCAAACTAAAACTGTGTGCCGGACCGAGACTCGAACTTAACATATACAACAGTGTTACAGGAATTATGGCATAAGTAAATAAATAAAATAATGAGAATAGTTTTCGAAACATTAATTTCGCAAATGAGCATTAGAACAAAATAGAATAAACAATGTCTAAACATCTTTACAAATTGAATAACATATTATTATAAAAATTCTAAAACGTAACTCTTATCAGATAAACACATAAAGGCAGGAAGAACACAAATACACAAGGGTACACAAACACATAGCGAAATAACACAAAAGAAAAGGACAGGGTTTGTTTAACTGCAGTGTTTTCTATACAAAACTTTCTTTACTTCTTGGAGATCTCCCTTTGTTCATCATTATTCCCAAAAAGTTCTACCTATACCTGCTTTCTGTATTCTATTCATATCCTCTTTCAAAATCATTATTCTTCATTGTACAGTACCCTTTTTTACAAACTTTTTTCGTACAACTTCTCAATGCATTTCTTCCAGTTCACTGAAACTCATTCTCTTGTGTAGTCTACCCCCCTCTTAAAAATCTACTGAGCTCAGATGTATATACTAAGGGACGAGGCAATGCAGCAGTGCAATAAAATTAACACAAACAGCAATGACAAAAAAATGCAAATTGGGGAAGCAAGCAGCAGTATATCTAAATTAGCAAATCAAATGCAACATTACAACTAATATGAGCCAATGTACAGCATCAAGAAAAATAAATCAGTAGTAAAACTGGCTTAATACAATGAAAAATTCAGTAGCACTATGCCTGGCAAACAGCAGCAGCAAATGCAATAACTTATATCTAAACATGACAAACCCACAAGCAGAAAAAATAGTACACTAAAGACAACAATGCATATAAGGTAAATGTCTATTCACATCTTAATGTCTATGTCATTAAAGTGGTGCACCACAACAACTTATTCTACAAAAAAAATTACCAAGTACTTGAAAAGAAAATTATGTATGCAGTTACTGTTATTAGTCCCTTCTTATTGTTCTTTTCTTTCCAAGTGCTCCTTTTTTGAAGAATGTGGATCATAAAATTATTATTTAATAGATGTGTTGACAGAAAGTGTTCAATTAGCAAATGCATTTAATTTTCTTTTATAAAACCAATGCTTCAACACAGCTGGAAACCAGATATCAACTGAAATAAACAACTATGTACAAAGCAAAGCATAAAAACATCATGCAATAGTCATGTGCCATTACATAAGTCAGTAGAAATTCTCTCAACTCTCGTAGGAAGACACATGTCACAATCAGGTGTGCAGTTGTAAGAATATTTCCCACTAAAAATATTTCCTATCAATTCATAAGCATTTCAGTAAGTAGCACAAAGTATGAGCTCCACAGTATAATCATATGTTTCCAAGCAATAGCGTGTCATATTTGCGATGCTTTCTACAAAGGTACGTCAGTAGTGAGGTTAATGGCCTCTTTTTTCTCGACCTAATGCCTTTTTCTCCAGGTGACTGGCACAGCTAGGCGCCCACAACACATTACATCAAAGTCACTTAGCTTTCTTACCCAAAAATTTACGACACCTGTTTCCGTTACAGTAACAGTCTCATATAAAAAATTTTCACAGATCGAAGAATTACAGTAGAAATGCGTAGAAACGAAATCTCATGAATAGCAGTGTTGTGATACATTCACACATGTATACACGTTTCATAACTCTTAAAGTACGATTCTTGGTTTCCAACATCCTTTTTCACATATCAGCGTCCCTAACCACTACTCATTACTCCTTACCTTATTACACATATACATATTCGTTGACACTTCTTCAATATTTCATCATAATAAATATGTAGCATAATCAAATTCCTCATATACTAACAGCTTATTGAACATAAACATACCTCAACAGCACAATACACGTCATCGTTGTAATAATAACATCATAACACCTGAGTTAAATCTCAAAAACGTCGTAGCTTTCTGCAATAAGTTCAAAACCTAAAAAAAATTCTCTGCTCATTTCAATAGTGTCATCTACCTCAAATGTACTTTAAAAATCATGATCCATACCAAATACATCATTCAAAGCTCTGAAAGTATCAAATGGTCCCAAAAAAATATGAAAAGTTTACAAAGTACAGACAAAATACAATTTAATAAGTGTGAAGTTATCCAGCTGTGTAATTGCATAAACATTTGTCACTGACATATTAAAAAAATGTTTGTCTCTCTCAGTTAAATGATCAGATAGCTGTGTAATTATGTGTTAGAGAAGTATGGTACCAGTGTGTAAAACGCAAATACCGTATCAGTTAGAATACCCTCAGGTATGGAATGAAATACATCACCGAAAACTTTCTTTGTATTTTTGTGATTCAAAAATCTTTAAAAATAAATGTTTCAAGTACAAAAATTAATCACTCAAATACGTGTACTGTAGCGCTAAACTGTGCATCTTGTTGCAAGATAATCTCTGTCATTACTTAAGGGTAAAAAATGTGCCAAGTGTCGTAATTATCGTCGTCCGTAAGCAAAGTTCTGTAGAAGTCAATGTACTTACCTCGTAATAAACAAAAGTTAAATGCTATGTGTATAGATATTGTAGTTATTTCGTACAGTACTGTGATCAAGAAGGTACTATACTGTAACGTATTGTTGTGTTACGAAAAGGCTGTCTCATTGTAGCTATACCACAAAGTTACTACTAAAACATGTTTTACTTTCCAGAATAATACAGAAAAACTGTGCAGTATAAAACAGATACACCGCAAAAGCAACAATGTAAATTGTGTCACACTTTAGTAGCGTCATGATATAATCGTGTAGCTGTCAAAGAAACCAAATACTAAGTCATCTTTAATCTCACAGGAAGTACTTTAAATAAAGAATGTCTTTTCAAGTAAACCAAAATGTTACATTAAAATCTCATTAGCAGTATATGTTCTAAGTATGTAAGCCGTATAATCGTTACGTAATCGTGCAACTAACAAGCAAGAATGTACAAATAACAACACTGTGTCACCTGTTCACTACAACAATGCATTCATAATTACTGTTTAAATAAGTTCTCTTGGTTCTTGACTGGATAGTTAACTTCAAACATTGTTGCATGTTAACAGTTTCTGAGTCTGACAAAACGTACTAGTAACGTGAAGTGAAAAGTTTTATGGCAAAGACTAAGTTAAAAAGCAGATTATCTCTCAATAAAAGGTTTTACATATGAAATGTGGTGCAATCTTTTACCCTTTCTAGTGAGCAGAGTTTCAACTTCAAAGCAATTATCATTGTATAAGTCGGTAAGGAATGCTAAAATTTTTCTCAAGGTTAGCGTCTATGTTATTTTTCTCTGAGCCAGCTGGCGCATGTGGCTGCCTGCGGTGCGAGTCATTGTCTGTCTCTTTGTTGGGACGCGTCGTTATTATGATTAGGAGACCTAACTTCTATAAATTCACCTTGCCGAGAGGGTCCTGCCCTGTTTGAATCCTGCCAGCTCTGATGAAATTCAGGTCTGTCGTTATGTCGGTAGTTTCCATAGTTTCTTTTTTGTCGGTCATGTGGTGGAGAATTTCTCCTGGAATCGTAAGTGCGTGGTGGACCGTTGCATCTGAAATTGTTCTGTCTCCCTTGATAATAATTATTTTGGTTCCCATATTGTCTGTTTCTCTGATTGTCTCTTTCATAGTCATTACCACAGAGAGGTGATCTTTCCCTGTGATTATTATTACTCTGCCAGTGGTTGTCATATGGGTGGTGTCTGTTTTGGTCACTATTTGCGTTGTAAGAATAGCCTTGTCGTGTCCAGTTATTATTTTTGTCATCGCGGAATTGTGACCTGTAATTGTTGTGTTCCTGTTTTCACGTCCCGCAATTGTCAGTGTCAATTTCCAATTCTTGTAAGAGTCCCTGAAAAGCCTCAATGTCGTCTTTGCAACTTCCTGCCAAAATAATATGTCGTAAATGTTCAGGCAATTTGATTAAGCAAATGCAGATGAGTTCTGAGGGGCTGTATGGGTTTGACAGACACTGATTCTTATGCAACATGTCTTCAAAATATTTCACAAGACTGGAAAATTCAGATTGTTCGAAACGTTTCATCATTATGATGCTATGTTTTACTCGGTCTTGAGTAGCTTGGACCAATATGTTGAGAGGAAGGCACGATAAAATTCTCCTTCACTGTGACAATCGTGAATGACCGATCTTATTCTTACAGCTGGTTCATTCTCTAAGTAGCCACACGTAAATTCTAATCTATGCTCTAATGACCAGTTGGGAGGAAAACAATGAGAGAATTGATGAAGCCACGCTTGTGGATGAATGTCGTTGCCAGAATTCTTAAATGTTTTGAATTTGCGTGTAGTAAAATGAACAGCTTATAGTCAAAGTCATCGTGTCGGCGAGTCGCAGATCGTTCATTATTACATCGTGTCGGCGGTTCCATTTTAAATTCGGTGCACCTTGCCAATTTCTTTCATAATTTCCGAATTGCCCTATGTTATTATTTTGTGGCTTTTCCGTATTTCTAAGTCCCTCTTCCCGTGTTGGAGGGCGAATCTCCTCTGAAGTATGTAATTCTTGTATTACTTGTGCCAACTGATCTTGTATTTCCTGGATTTCTCTTTTGTGTTGCGTATTAATTTGATTCCGATTTTGTTTGAATTTCCTAATTTGTTCGCACTTTTCTGTGTCATTAAAGACTACCGGTCTTGTGTCATTCAGATTGTCATCTACCTTCATAGATAAATTATTTAGCTGATCCGAAAGTTCGACTACTTTTTCTGATAATGAATTAATTTCCTCCATGTGACTTTCTGAACCAATTTTCAGAGTATATACTGTGTCCTTTAAGTATTCCTGAGTTTTTGCAAGTTGCGTAAACAGATCGGTAGATGCAACTGAGTCAGTTTTAGCCAGCAAGGTCTCGTGATTTTCATGAAAAATAGTTTGCAGTTCGTTTATGGCTGCTTCGTGATTCTGTAATGCATTTTCATGCCGCGAAAAAATAGGTTGAAAATACTCACAAATTTGTGTTTTTACGTCATTACAGACTTTTTGATATTTCGATTAGATGTTATGTAACTCAGTAGTTAAATCTTCACGTGTTTGTTGCAGTGTTTGTGGTGTCACCGCCAGACACCACACTTGCTAGGTGGTAGTTTTAAATCGGCCGCGGTCCCTTAGTATACGACGGACCCGCATATCGCCACTGTCAGTAATTGCAGACCGAGCGCCACCACACGGAAGGTCTAGAGAGACGTCCTGGCACTCGCCCCAGTTGTACGGACGACTTAGCTAGCGATGCAACACTGACGAAGCCTCTCTCATTTGCCGAGACGATAGTTAGCATAGCCTTCAGCTAAGTCAATTGCTACGACCTAGCAAGGCGCCATTTATCCTTTGCTATGTATCTAATGAAGCATGTACAATAACAAGGCCAAAGTTCACCAATTGTGGATTAAAGTTAAGTATTCCAGCAGCTACGTACTTTTCTTTATAGCATTCATTACGTATCCTGTTTCAGACCTCACGCCAGCCTGCGTGAGTTTAAGGCGTGCATTCGGCCTCCTCTCTCAAGTAGTGTGCGTAGTGTTGGCTAACTGCCAACACCACATGGAATGTGGCAAATGGCACCGTCGTTCCATTCTGACGGCAGGGAAACTCGATATTGAGGAAAGTAAAAGGGGCCCTCACGAACTAGAAGAGACCAGCTGGCTGGCGTAACGGAGGCTATCCATATGGACAGTGTGACGTCATATACTAACGACTAGGAGCGTTGCGGCGCAACACTTACAAGCGCGTATAATACAGAATTTTATTACATACTAATATCTAATCGTATGTTTTGTTGTTGTTACGGTCTTCAGTCCAGAGACTGGTTCGATGCAGCTCTGCATGCTACCCTAACCTGTGCAAGGTTCTTCATCTTTGAGTAACTACTGCAACCTACATCCTTATGAATCTGCTTAGTGTATTCATCCCTTGGTCCCCCTCTACGGTTTATACCCTCCACGCTTCCCTCCAATACTAAATTGGTGATCCCTCGATGCCTCAGAATGTGTCCTACCATCCGATCCCTTCTTCTAGCCATGTTGTACCACAAATTCCTCTTCTCCCCAGTTCTGTTCAGTACCTCCTCATTAGTTACGTGATCTACCCATCTAATCTTCTGTAGCGCCACATTTCAAAAGCTCCTATTCTCTTCTTGTCTATTTATCGTCTATGTTTCACTTGCATACATCGCTGCACTCCTTACAAATACTTTCAGAAAGAATTTCCTGACTCTTAAATCTATACTTGATGTTAACAAATTTCTCTTCCTTAGAAACGCTTTCCTTGCATTGCCAGTCAACATTTTATAGCCTCTCTACTTCGACCATCATCATTTATTTTGCTCCCAAAATAGCAAAACTCATTTACTACTTTAAGGGTCTCATTTTGTAATCTAATTCCCTCAGCATCACATGAGTTAATGTGACTATATTCCATTATTATGGGTTTGTTTTTGTTGATGTTCATCTTATATCCCCCGTTCATGGCAGTGTCTATTCCGTTCAACTGCTCCTCCAGGTCCTTTGTTGTCTACACAGAATTACAAAGTCATCGGCAAACCTCAGTTTTTATTTCTTCTCCATGGATTTTAATTCCTAATCCGAATTTTTCTTTTGTTTCCTTCACTGCTTGCTCAAAATGCAGATTGAATAACATCGGGGATAGGCTACAACCCTGTCTCACTCCCTTCCCAACCACTGATTCCCTTTCATATCCCTCGACTCATATAACTGCCATCTAGTTTCTGTACAAATTGTAAATAGCCTTTAGCTTTCTATATTTGACCCCTGCCGCCTTCAGAATTTGAAAGAGAGTATTCGAGTCAACATTGTCAAAAGCTTTCTCTAAGTGCTAGAAAAGTAGCTTAGCCTTTCCTTTATCTTCTATAATAAGTCGTAGGGTCAGTATTGCCTCACGTGTTCGAACATTTCGACGGAATCCAAATTGATCTTCCCCGAGGTTGGCTTCTATCAGTTTTTCCGTTCGTCTGTACATAATTCGTGTCAGTATTTTGCAGCCGTGAGTTATGAAACTGATAGTTTGGTAATTTTCACACCTGTCAAAACCTGCTTTTTTGGGATTGGAATTATTATATTCTTCTTGAAGTCTGAGGGTATTTCGCCTATCTCATATATCTTACTTACCAGATGGTAATGTTTTGTCATGGTTGGCTCGTACAACGCTAACAGTAGTTTTGATGAAATGTTGTCTGAACGTATAAACAATCTAAATTAACAAGAATGCTATAGTCCTTTAATTATAATTGGTTAATCATGAACTGTGCATTTTTATGTCTTAAGTATTATTACACAATAAACTTTCGTATTATGCACTCTTATATAAGAAGTGACCCAGCGTTCCTAGTCACATGGACAGCTTCCGTTACGCCAGCCTCTTTTTCGTTCTTTCGGGCCACTTTTACTTTGTCCAAACACCAAATCGCCCGCTGTCACAGCGGTAACACTTTGCAACCTGATACATTCCACTTAGTAATTTGTATAGCGAAGCGATTAATCATATTATAAGGTTTTTATCGCCAATCCGGCCCCTTTAGAAACCTCTACCATGCAGTTACTAAATAATAGTTTTTTCTCTTTTTAGATGCAGGCAAATTTTAAAACATGGCTCTGTAAGCGCGTGTTTCACCTACCAGCAATCTGTCCTAAATGAATGGAGCGCGGCTTCCTTACCTTTGGTTCGCAATAGTATTGACATCATCATCATCATCATCATCATCATCATTTAAGACTGATTATGCCTTTCAGCGTTCAGTCTGAAGCATAGTCCCCCTTATAAAATGCCTCCATGACCCCCTATTCAGTGCTAACATTGGTGCCTCTTCTGATGTTAAGCCTATTACTTAAAAATCATTCTTAAAGGAATCCAGATACCTTCTCCTTGGTCTGCCCCGACTCCTCCTACCCTCTACTGCTGAACCCATGAGTCTCTTGGGTAACCTTGCTTCACCCATGCGTGTAACATGACCCCACCATCTAAGCCTGTTCACCCTGACTGCTACATCTATAGAGTTCATTCCCAGTTTTTCTTTGATTTCCTCATTGTGGACACCCTCCTGCCATTGTTCCCATCTACTAGTACCTGCAATCATCCTAGCTACTTTCATATCCTTAACCTCAATCTTGTTGATAAAGTAACTTGAATTCACCCAGCTTTCGCTCCCATACAACAAAGTTGGTCGAAAGATTGAACGGTGCGCAGATAACTTAGTCTTGGTACTGACTTCCTTCTTGCCAAAGAGAGTAGATCGTAGCTGAGCACTCACTGCATTAGCTTTGCTACACCTCGCTTCCAGTTCTTTCACTATGTTGCCAGCCTGTGAGAATATGTATCCCAAGTACTTGAGACTGTCTAACTTTGTTCCTCCTATTTGGCACTCAATCCGTTTATATCTCTTTCACACTGACATTACTTTAATTTTGGAGATGCTAATCGTCAAACCATAGTCCTTACATTTCTGATCTAGTCTGAAATATTACTTTGCAAACTTTCAATCGAATCTGCCATCACAACTAAGTCATCCGCAAATGCAAGACTGCTTATTTTGTGTTCACATATCTTAATCTCACCCAGCCAGTCTATTGTTTTCCACATATGATCCATAAATAATAGAACAACAGTGGAGACAGGTTGCAGCCTTGTCTTACCCCTGAAACTACTCTGAACCATGAACTCAATTTACCGTCAACTCTAACTGCTGCCGGACTATCCATGTAAAGACCTTTAATTGTTTGCAAAAGTTTGCCTCCTATTCCATAATCTCGTAGAACAAACAATAAGTTCCTCCTAGGAACCCAGTCATATGCCTTTTCTAGATCTATAAAGCATAGATACAATTCCCTGTTCCACTCATAACACTTCTCCATTATTTGCCGTAAGCTAAAGATCTGGTCCTGAATACCTCTAAGAGGCCTAAACCCACACTGATTTTGATCCAATTGGTCCTCAACTAATACTCGCACTTTTCTTTCAACAATACCTGAGAAGATTTTACCCACAACGCTGATTAGAGAGATACCTCTGTAGTTGTTACAATATTTTATGTTTCCATGTTTAAAGATTTGTGTGATTGTGTGATTAATTTCATCCACCCCAGCTGCTTTATTGCACTGCAATCTATTGACCATTTTCTCCAATTCCTCAAATGTTATCCTATTTCCATCATCATTTTTATTCCATTGTACCTCGAAATCTGAAACATTACTGGTCGTATTTTCACCTACATTGAGCAACTCTTCAAAATATTCCCTCCATCTGCCCATGGAATCCACAGGATTCACCAGTAGTTTTCCTGACCTGTCCTAAATACTTGTCATTTCCTTCTTACCTCCCTTTCAAAGACTGCTAATTACACTCCAGAATGGTTTTCCAGCAGCTTGACCCAAAGTCTCCAACCTGTTTCCAAAGTCTTCCCAAGATTTCTTCTTCGATGCTGCAATTATCTGTTTGGCTTTGTTTCTTTCTTCAACATAACTTTCTCTGTCTACCTGAGTTCTAGTATGTAGCCATTTTCGATACGCCTTCTTTTTCCTTTTACAGGCTGCCTTGACTGTGTCATGCCACCAAGCTGTTTGCTTCATCCTACCTTGACACACTACTGTTCCAAGACATTCTTTAGCCACTTCTAGTACTGTGTCCCTGTACCTTGTCCATTCCTTTTCCAATGACTCTAATTGACTACATTCAACTACCTGGTACCTTTCTGAGATCAATGTTATGTACTTGTGCCTGATTTCCTTATCCTGAAGTTTCTCCACTCTTATCCTCCTACATATGGACCTGACCTCTTGCACTTTCGGCCTCACAATCCCAATTTCACTGCAGATTAAATATTGATCAGTGTCATCAAAGAATCCCCTGAATACAGGTGTGTCCCTCACAGCCTTCCTGAATTCCTGATCTGTTATTATATAGTCAGTGACAGATCTGGTTCCGCTGCCTTCCCAATATTGACAATATTCGCCAAATAGTAAATTTTGACTTGGAGTCATAGGTATGCTTATGATCTTTTAACGTTGTGAGTATATTGTAGATAAGCCCTTTATTATTTTTAATATCCCGCAAAATGTGGTGACAGTGTACTTTGCTTTCTACAGTGTGGGTTGCACCTGATGAAACGCCTGTAGGCCGTGAAACCGGTTGTGTTTTAATCAACAGAATTGTATACTAGCTCTTAGCGGAACACTCCCTAACATCACAACTAAATACGTGTTAATAGAACAACAGTTGAAACAAAATTAAACAAATCATGACGGAAACAATACCGGCATTGGGGCAACTACACAAGGTAAGACAATGACAGTAGTAACGCAAGACAAGTATGCAATGCAGCAATAAAGCATGTGATCTCAAAAACCTCATAGCCGTACCACCATCTCTAATAAATAAAGGTAATTTCTGTTGTTTTTGCTCTTATACTGCTACTACAATTACAATTACTACTATTGCTGCTGTGGCTGATACCAACATTGCCTCTCCTACAGTTATTATTGAATTAATACCTACTCCAAAACAATAGAGATCATGTATAACTGGAAGACGGCTTCTGAAGTTCTCCATGGCCGTTAATGGTGTCTTGTCAAATATGTTGAATTATGCAAAAAGAAAATGAAACTGAAAAACAATTTAGGTCAGACTTGATAAGAGGGATGCAAAAAGGGTAACCGGAAGAATATTTGAAAAGATTTTTAATACAAATCAAGAATTACAGGAAAAGTTTGAAATTAAGACCTTCAAGGGAATCGAGATGCTATATATGCATTGTATGGGTAAGTCTGGGGCCACAGGAATGGAGTTTTTCTGCATTGGACGACGGATTGCAGCGAGATGCAGAGTCCTGTATTCATGCGACCAGCCACAGAACGAAATGCGAAGTGCCAAATATCAATTTATATGCTGTGCCTCTAAAAAAGTGCTTTTGCAAAAGAAGCAAAGCAGTATCCATCTATATAGTAGTTGCTCGTTGAAACTTTTACTTTTCTGGTAAAAATTAAAAAATGCAATTCAGATTTGCGTCTGTTCTGTGCTGTGCAATATTTCTCTTTTGAGTTTGAGGAAACTGTTCAATTACACAAAAATACAAAAAAGGATTTTTACGGATTATGTAGTCAGCTTGATTGAGCAGTCTTTATTTACTTTATTGCGCAAACTTATCGCGATACTTCGAAGTAAAATGAAACACAACGCTTATTTTGAAAAGTATGCTGAAGAAATGTCGTCACTGGTCATCTTACGTTAGGTGCATTTTAGGAGATACAATGCTGCGTTCTAAATGTAACTCACATATGGAAATTGTTTTTAACTCTGGAAGGACATCCATTCCACTTCTCAGTCCCAAGTACGTAAGTTACACGTATCGGCGGTTGGCTTCTGTGGACTATGATGCGCTGCACTTGGGGCTATGGCCACTTGTTTTGTGAAGATGTACCTCTTGTTTGCCTTTCGTATATGGTTAACGAGGTCTTTTACAGTCAGACATTAAGTTACCATTGCAGTAGAATTATCTTCATTTTAAAACTAGACACAGACATTCGCATATCCAGAGCAGAGTTATCTATATGTTGTATTCTTTTCCTTTTTTGCACTGTTTTATTCAAGAAACGTTTAGTAATTGTTTCTGTTTTTTAAGAAAAGGAAGCAAGGAGAACTGGTACAATTAATTCTGAAACTAAGTGATGGTAGAAACTGAAGACACGAAACAAAAAAGTTGACTGGTCATTCTAGTACAGTGAGAATATTCCCAGAATGGAGATGGTTATGGAGATGGTTTACTTCGTAGCCATGAGCAGTCCATGAAAGAAGAATGAATTTGACATCTTGGGTTGTCGGTTGTTCTGCCGAATATCAGCGTCGTACTTGCACGATATTTCGGTCACGTAGCTCGTAACCGTCATCAGGTGCGACCTGAGACTGCTCCTCGAGTGGACCTGGTCCAGTATTTATGCCTATGGCCTTCCCCCTCCACCAACGGCTGCAGGCGCCTCCTCTGTGGTCCGCGCCCATTCCCTGCGACCTGCTGGAGCGTTGCTGCTCCATTTTCCGTCCGCTGCGGTTCTAGGTGTTCCCTCTGCGGTCCGCGCCCACCGCGCCCGGTCTGGGGTACCAAGGGTTCCCCCTGCGGTCCGCGCTCGCTCACCACGACCTGTTGGAGCGTTGCAGCTCCGTTTTTCGTCCGCTGCGGCTCTGGATGTTCCCTCTGTGGTCCGCGCCCACCAGTCCCACTTCTGGGTGTTCCATCTTCGGTCTGGTGCGCTTGTCAGTCCGTCAGGGGCTCGTTTTCCATCTCCATGTCTCTGGTTCTTCTGTTTGTGTAGTGTTGCAGCTGGCCCCGTTGCTCCTTTAACAATTCCAGAGCCGGATCCCAGACTCTGCTTAGCTGGTACCTTGTGTCACAGTTCATAAGATCGTCAGCCATTTTAATTTCTATCGATTCTCTTATAACACTGTCCCAAAATCTGGGTGTTTGTGCTAGAATCTTGGTATCCTCATACTTCATGGCATGATCTAGTTCTAGACAGTGTTCAGCAATGGCTGGCTTAGTCACCTGTCGTAATCTAGTGTGCCTCTGATGTTCTTTGCACCTGATCTCCACAGTTCTTGTCGTCTGGCCAATGTAGGACATGCCACATTGACAAGGTATGTTGTAAATCCCTGGTTTTCGTAACCCCAGGTCGTCTTTGACACTCCCCAGCAGTCCCCCGATCTTGTTGGATGGACAGAAAACACACTTGATATTGTGTTTACGGAGGATCCTACTGATTCTGGCAGAAATAGAGCCAGCATAGAGCAGATATGCCACCTTGTAGGCTTCATCTTGGTCTTCTTCAGGAACCTGTGGTATAGTGGCTGGTTGGAGTGCCCTCTCAATTTGTCTGTCCGTGTATCCATTCTTGAAGAAAACTGTTTGAGACGTTCTATCTATATAGGTAGATTCTCTTGGTCTGACAGGGCACATGCTCTGTGGACCAAAGTCTTCAGAACCCCATTCTTCTGTGCAGGGTGGTGACAGCTGCTGGCTTGCAGATATGTCAGTGTGTGTTGGTTTTCAGTACACACTGTGGCCTGAAGAGTTACATCAAAAGAATGAATTGGTTTTTTTTCCTTCTTTTTTTCAGCTAGTAGTCATGATGAATATTCGATACTGTACTATACTGGCGTACGTAGAACTAAGTTTTAAAATAGAGAAAATTACACTGCAAGTAGCGGATGTATCCAGTTGGAAGTAGTTGGTTACTACATATGGCTTTTTACGCTTCGCTTAACGAACTATGAGAGGATGAATCGAAATTTTTCAGCTGCTTCAGAAAGACTGTCTCAGGCTTCGATGAATTGCATTACATGCTTAGAAAGCCCCTAGCTATATCTTCATCGGAAATTTCCGCAACGACTGTAAGGAAAATGCTAGTACATTACATTACAATTCCGTCTCAACAAAAACTTACCGTAGCTCAAAAAGAAAAAAAGGAACTCAGTAATGTCTATTACTATTTTAATAAGACTTTCAGTTTAAAATTTTTGTAAACAGATAATGATAAGGGTATTAAGGGAACAATTTGAATTTTTTTTCTGTAGTGGTTTCCTCTTCAGCGAAGCAATACTGACCCTACGACTTATCTTAGAAGATAAAGGAAAGGCAAACCTACGTTTCTAGCATTTCTAGACTTAGGGAAAGCTTTTTACAATGTTGACTGGTATACTCACTTTCAAACTCTGGGTCAAATACAGGGAGTGAAAGGCTACTTACAATTTGTACAGAAACCAGATGGCAGTTATAAGAATCGAGGGGCATGAAAGGGAAGCGGTGGTTGAGAAGGGAGTGAGACAGGATTGTAGCCTATCTCCGATGTTATTCGATCTGTATATTGAGCAAGCAGTAAAGAAAACAAAAGAAAAATTCATAGTAGGAATTAAAATCCATGGAAAAGAACCAAAATCTTTGAGGTTTGCCGACGACATTGTAATTCTGTCAGCGACAGTAAAGGACGTGTAAGAGAAGTTTAACGGAATTGGCAGTGTCTTGAAAGGAGGATATAATATGAACACCAACAAAAGAAAAACGAGGATAATGGAATGTAGTGTAACTAAATCAGATGATGCTGAGGGTATTAGAATAGGAAATGAGACGCTTAAAGTAGTAAATGAGTTTTACTATTTGGAGAGGAAAATAACTGATGATGGTCGAAGTAGAGAGGATCTAAAATGTAGACTGACAATGGCCAGGTAAACGTTTCTGAAGAAGAGAGATTTGTTAACATCTAGTATAGATGTAAGGTTCAGGAAGTCCATTCTGAAACTATTTGTATGGAGTGTAGCCTTGTATGGAAGTGAAACATGGACGATAAATAGTTTGGACGAGAAGAGGAGTTTGTGGCACAACTTGACAAGAAGAAGGGATCGGTTGGTAGGACATGTTCTGAGGCATCAAGGGATCACAAATTTAGCATTGGAGGGCAGCGTGGAGGGTAAGAATTGTAGAGGGAGACCAAGAGATGAATACACTAAGCGGATTCAGAAGGATGTAGGTTGCAGTACATGCTGGGAGATGAAGAAGCTTGCACAGGATGGAGTAGCATGGAGAGCTGCATCACACCAGTCACAGGACTGAAGACCACAACAACAACAACAACAACATGGCACTGAGCCAGCCGCCACTCAGTTTCCGTGTCTCTATGGGCCATACGGCCGGCAGGTGGTGAAATTCCGCAGCCGCAATCGTTCTGTCCGGTGTGCACTGCTGAATCTACCCCTTGCACCATAGCAGTGCACACGTTTACCGCGCAGATGACATTCAGAAAACATTCCGCCCGTGTGAATCCAGCCTAAGACGGTACCAAGTGGTCGGGCTGCCATCTTTAGCAATTTGACCTGTTAGATTTTCTGTAAGCGTTTTCTTTCGTAGCCGAAAAGCTCCAGTCCTGAGGGGCCAGGTCTCACCATTCATCCCTTTCTGCTAGCTACAGTGTAGGAAGGCTTTGGCTTTCGACAAGCTGAGAATGGGATTTGCTCATAGACCCACTAACAAATAGCTGAGACTTTTTAGGTTTTAACTGACTTCAGGCAGTAGTAAGAAACCTTGAGACCATACGAACATTTGGCTCCCCTACAGAATGGATGCGACTATTTGAAACGGCGGTTGAAACGGAGCGGTGAACTTCACTGTAGTTTTGGACCTCTACTGACCATGAAGTGGTGGCTTCAGCTGTGTATGTCATACTTCAAGATTCCTGTGGATCCTTTTTGGTGTTGAACTGAGGCCGTTATTAAGGCTAGAGGCGGTGTTACACCGTTATTAGGATAACATCGTGTGCGGCAGTCCAATTGTTTGGCCGAGGTGCCCTGCAGGATTACCGTCACAATACTTTCGTAAAGGAAATTGGCTGTAACACATTCTTCACTGCTCTACTTAAGAGTTTATCTGTCGTTGTTACGTTGTTTAGGACACCCGACATAGTGGTTATCAGTGCTCTAAAATGTTTTAGTAATGTAGGCTATGCCATAATTATAATTATATACACTACATAAATTTGTGGTTGTATTACGATGTTGCACTGTGTGAGATTAATTGTGACTTTTCTATTTACTTCATTACTTTTAATCTTAGGATTGAAATAAGCTTTTTAGTCTTAAACGTAAATTGTAGAAAAATATGTGTTGTTTATCAGAAACTAATTAATAAACGGAACAGTAGGCCTCCTTTCATGCGTTTCGTCTCTAGTGATAATCTTCAGACGGCCCATAAATCGTTGCCCATGGTATCTCAATTGACATTAGTCGACAGTCTGGTAACTGTAAGCATCCTATTATGATGACTAGTTAGACAAGTGTAGTTTTCTTCATTCCAGGTCCGTCGCCCTGCTAGAGGAAGCAATGAGTACAGCAATCTTCATTCTATTCCTGTCCTTGATCATCGGGATATGCACCGACATCTTCACTGCTACAGTGGTAATTTCGTTTCACTTTTCCAATAGAGTCAGAACATTTTGAGTCATCAGTCTTTCGATTAGTACGAGGGCATTTTTTTCCAAACGTCCGGTCGGTCTCGAAATGGAAACCACAGTGAAAGTCAAAAATCTTAAATTTGCTACCTTCAGCTACATCTTCCAGCTACTTCTCTGCTCCGACTTAAGCATTTGTCGTAGCGTGGTACTAACATTTCAATGCCCTCTTCATAGAACTTAGTGCTCACTACCAGTTCTCTATCCTGATTGACGCTCGCAGTTTGTGACAAAATGGTGTCCTCATAGCCAGAGGTTCAAGTGAGCGGAGAGATGAAAATCAAACGGAACCAAGTCTAGGCTGTATGCTGAATTATCAAACGCTTCCCATCAAAGACGGTGTAGGAGTGCCGTTGTTGCAACTGCAGTATCGTGAAGAAGTAAACGTATGACAGTTATGTTACGTGGGCTGCATGAAATCAGGCGGCAAACCTCAGCAGGCACTTCACACTTGGCAGGAGACTCTATTGTTCTAATCATCTTTACATACTCGCTGTGCATTCAGAACTGAAAAGTGTAATGTGATGCGGTCGACGGGCGTACTACAGGCACTGCACAATGCTTACTTGGCGTTTCTGTGTGTTTTAAATTTCGGGATCGATCGGAAGTTGAAAAAAAAAAAATAGTCCTCTGGCAATGTACATCTGTTGCAAATCTTTTCATCTGCTTGTGTATTCTAAAATTAAAACCCCCGAAAATGTGTACTGCAGTTTCCAATTTTTTCCTAAACCAACTTATTTTACAATATACAACATTCCGTTACTTCCAGCGCCAACTACCTCTTTACCGATGGGAAGTTAAATACTAATCTCCAGCTCCTCCTCCTCTTGAACACCTTAACATATGAGCCACTAATGTGTCCCTTCTTCTGTTGACGACTGCTTTGGTCGTCCGTTCTTCGCAGTGTGGTGGAGCAAGTTGTCAAAGTACGAAATTGAACGCGTAAAAACGGTAGTTACATCGCATGTATCATGGGGGCTCGAACAACAAGTTACATATAAATTTCGAATATAGGTGTGCTCTAGTGTGGATACGTGACCTCAGTGTCAAATTTTCCTGAATGTTTTTCTTTTAGAAATTATTGTATAAATTGTATTTATATCTTTGCTATTTCTACACATTGTAGAAATAATCACAGGATGCACATGAGACATCAGCACCAATTTCGTATTAACGTACTAGGAGACTGTATCAAGAAGCAAAATTGTACCGGGTGATCCATATGCGTGGCTCTACCCTTATAAAACGGATAAACGGAACTTTAGTCAGATGCTATATGGTCGCAGGGGCGGTAGACTGTGTCAGGCTATACACCAACAGGGTGGTCATATTTAAAACTACTATTTTGGATGCAACACGTAAGTTTCAAATGTAGAGGTATTGTGTGGCTTATCAATGAGATAGAAAATTACACACACAAATAAAGCAATGGTGTTTGCATTTCAGCACAGGGCAGTTAAATCGAATTTTGTACAGGACAAATCAAATACTGGAAGTAGCACATAAAAGTCACAGGATGTGCTCGACACATCGTCCGACGCACCGCAAGTTGGCTGTTACCTTGTGGGCCCGTGGTAATACTGTAGACAACAACCTGGTACCAAGAGGACGCCTTGTAATTCATTTCCGCCCACGCTGTATTGAATTTCGCGAATCGTCCCCAAATTGCTAAATGCCAATACTGACACCAATGACAACCAGTTCCTGCTTTTTAGATTAAACATACTGATCCCTTATACCCCACAAAGGGTGAACCAGAAAGCCAGTGAGAAAATTTCAGAGGTTCAGGGATATCGTCTGGGTATTTTGGCGTAAAGGACTCTTTGTCTCCGGTGACACAGTACAGAGTAATTACATTTAGTCTGATTTCATACCACTTTTAGCGCCACTGGATTGAAAATAACCTCACAACAGTGAAAAGACTACAGTACACTATGTGTCTTGATTGGAAAGAAGTTTGTTACACTCACTCACGGTACTTCTTGTTGACAACAATAATGCCTCTTTTATTCTTGGCCATCAAGCTCGCTTTCAGCATCGCACGATCCTGTTTCGGGAGTTACTTGTACGTTAACGATGATACACAGTAGGATGGAAGTTGCTCCTGAGGAGTTGACCAATATGCACTTCAGGTGTGGGTTCAGTGAAAGCAACGGAGAAGCGACACAACGACTCCGTGTTCAGCTGTTCCTATAGCGACGGCAACCACGTAACAGCAGCCTTGCATCTGTACAGAGGCGCCCATAAATAACCGGATTCTTACTTGTTGCTATGTTTTGGTAATAGTGTGAAAGTACTTTCACCGAAACGAAGATAACCCCAGAAACAAAACCGAATAAATCAACGCGCGTTGAGGTTCACCCCGTATAATGGTGACATTCCCAATATGTTTTCAGGCCCAAATAAGGAACTAAAAAAGAGGTAAATCGCCAAAACCTTGCGATGCCACCAGGACAAAATCGTTACTGCATCTTTTCAGTGGTTGACTCAGTATGACATATTTCTGCTGATGGATGTCAACCACTGTAACCTATACGGTTTCATTAGTATTACAGGACGATTCCTTCACTAGGCAATTATACTATGAAGTATTGGCCGAAATTCTCACGGTAAAAGTGTTGATTGTGTTTCATGTGGTCTGTATCTAACAGTAACAGCGCTATCGTTAGAATTATATGGGTGGAAACAGTCTTGCGCAAAGATCACTGTCGAAACAAACGCAACTGGCTTCAGCAGCAAAATTGTTTCTACACATTAGCGGTGCTATTGTGGACCACTAATGAAATCAACTAAGTGTTTGCTGGTGCAGGCTGTGGTATGACCTTGCACATTAAGATGCACCATCTAGATAACAAAATATATTTATTATTGTTCAGATAGAGATGTGTTACGCATCTCGGTTATTCAGACAGTGTACAAATTCAAAAGAACATGATTATATATCCAGTTTTAAAATGTCATAAACAAATTACCTCTGTTCCAGATCCTCCCAGTATCATTCACAAAATCCAGCAAAGCCACTTGGCGTTGGAAGCTCACTGCCGAACGATTCTACTGCCATCAAAATACAATGCGCGAAGGGACCACTAAGATAAGATACGAGATACCTCCTCTTATTAGCGTTTTATATACGTTATCCATTACTTCAAGAGTTTTGCGAAGTATTAGTGGCTATTAACAGATTCCTCACTTTCATTGAACTTTGCAAACTTCCTTCTTTACCAAGGATTTTGTTGCATGCTCTGATAAATACTAATAAATACGGATTTAAAAATGATTTCAGTAAATAAAGATAAGGGAGAATAAAATGAATTGTAACGATAATGTTGACAGGGTGATATAAAACAGACTGCTAAAAGAAAACTTTGAATTATAGGCCGACTCGAAAGAGAGAACAAGGTGGATGGATCATAGAGACCGGAACAGATGACTATAACACATAATCCTTGGAAGAAAATGATGATGACGATGAATGTAACACACATTCGGAGCATTATTTGTGTTGGTGGGAAATTAGTGACCTGTAAACTTCTAAACATCTAGTGCAATGGAAACCAAAACTGGTTCATATCAGATTTACTTTGTAAATGAAAATACCGAGAGGATGAGACAGCCATAGAACCTTTATAATGGGGTGTGACTGTGATATGAGGCACATGGTAATAATAACAGAAAATGAATCATATTAATATTGAATCTAGTCATTTCGGTTGCCCTAGAGATGATTTATGACAGATCTGAGGAAATCTTGGCCCTGGGGACGGAGATGGAGCTGGGAAGAGTTGCGAAGTAGCTCCGTAATGCTTGGAGCAATTTTAACCATGCTTATAAAGCATAACATTTGATTGGCATAAGTAAGGAAACAGGCAGAAACAGACATCACGGTGCTTAACGTATGTCATTGTGTCTGTCTTTGTGTCTGTTGCTGTCACAAATACACTGATCAGTCAGAACAATATGATCGCCTACCTGCCACCGACATAAGCCCATTCAGACAATAACAGCGGCACAGTGGCAAGGAATGAGACACACACAGGGCATGTAGTATCAGTGAGCGTGCTGTCCGTGTGTAGAGTGGGGAAGGCGCATGATCTATCAGAGATTGACAGAGGGCAGACTGTGGTGGCCCAAAGGCTTGGCACGAGCATTTCAGAAACTGCACGACTATTCGGGTGTTCAAGATTGCTGTGATCACCCTCTTCATGTGGCGAAATCAGGGTGAAACCACGTCCAGACGCCGTGGGGTTGGGCGGCCATCCCTCATAACAGATGTCAGATGTCGCAGGCTCGGCAGACTGTAAAACAGGACAGGCGGCGAACTGTGCTTGAACTAACGCCATATTTTAGTGCTGGATGGAGTAAAAGTGTGCCTTAACGCAGTACAAGTGTGTCTGAGCGCACAGTACACCGAACACTCCTAACGGTGGGCCTCTGCAACCGACGATCCATGCAAGTGCCAATGTTAACATCACGACGTCGGCAACTACTACTGAATTGGGAACATGATCGTCGGCACTGGACGTTGGGGCAGTGGCAGAGCGTAGCATAGTCTGATACCTTCTTCATCATGCTGATGGGAGGGCGCTAATCCGTCGTCTTCCAAGGGATCAGCTGCTTGAGGTGTATAGCGGGGTCGAGACAAGCTGGCGTAGGCTCCATTATCCTGTGGGGATTACTCACGTGGGCATCCGTGGGTCCAGTGGAGTCCGTGCAAGGTACCATGCCAGGCAAAGAATTTCGTACACTGGTTGCAGACTACGTACACCCTTTCATGACAATCATGTTTCCTAGTGGAAATGGCAATTTTCAACAAGATAATGCGCCATGTCACAAGGCCAAGAGTGTGATCGAGTGGTTTGAAGAACACAGTGGCTAATTCCAATTGACGTGCTGGCTCCCCAACTCACCAGATCTGAACACGATAGAGCGCATCCGGGATGTGATTGAATGTTGCGTCAGAGATTGTCGCCCCCTCCACGGAATTTCTAGGAATTACGTGACTTATGTGAGCGGATGTAGTGCCAACTTTCACTAGAGACCTCAATGTTTTTTACGCTACGAGCCGTCGCTGCTGTTATCCGTGCCAGAGTTGGACATATCGCACCTGTTACGCAGGTGGTCATAATATCCTGGTTGACCAGTATATATTCTAGAATAATGTATAAATAGATATTTAATAGTAATCATAAAATCACATTATAATATTTTTGGATAAACAGTTTTTACAGACTGCCGGAGAAGAGACAAGAGCGCTGAAGTCAATTCTCACAATACCAGCCCTCCTGTATAACATCGGAATGTATTGCATCTTTGGCCAGATGGTAAACGACCAGGTAAGTCTATAACTGATTGACTGTCAGCGACTACGGCTTCATTAGCTACCCCACTGGCAAGCAAAGACTTTCAGATGAGCTGGGGAAATCACAGACCTATTACATTTTGTTGGTAGAGCCCGTTGCTGGCCCTATCCTCAAGGACAAATGTGTGCAATAAGAAGTAGAAGTACCACTGGATGAAGTTTTATTCATCAATAAATCGCGTTTGTGAGTGGTGTTACATAGGAAACTGTGCAAAATGTTCAGCCTACAGTGGACTCCCCAAGATCCTGAAGAAAATCGCAACAAAGGAGTCGAAATGTCGGTTGTTAGAAGAAATGTGACACAGTCTAACAGCTCAGAATGTTTTAACGTCAGTGACAATGGCCAAGAATGCCTGCAGACTTACATACTATAAAGCATCGTACTTAAAGAGGACAGTCAATATTAATGTGGTTAATGACAGCATCAGAGTGTTATATATTAATTAAGACAATTAGTATTGGGCATTTTTCAATAAAATACTCCTCAGATATCCGCTCTAAGTACATAACTGAAATGACTGCAACGAACAAACGTGTCCCCACAAATGTACTCTGTGTCCATCACCTTCGTATGGCTAGCGTGGAGGAAACACTCAAACAGTTTCTTCAAAAGTGTATTATTTTGCAAATTTTAGACCGATTGTCATCCAAATACCAATGCTCCCATTCTAGGACATACGACTACGTACTAGTAAATATAATGCTGCTACGTGTTCTGCAAAAATATCGGAAAATATTAGTTCTGTAGGTGTCTGAAACTTTTTGATTAAGATATAATGAGTTTATAAGTCTTCTGGTTTTCCAGTCCACTCTCTTTTCCCTCATTATAGTCGCCAGCTTGTCCCAAACTCCATTGTCAAATGCCTTTTCTAGATGGACGGTACAACATACAGCAGCCTTAAGAGGGAAGCAATGGATCGCAGAAAATGGAGAGGCAAAGGACCTGCTGATATAGTAGATAACTGATGATGATGATGAGGTGAATTATGTATGACAGAGAAATATTTTCCAGTAACGTAGTGCGATTTTTGTCAGCGTCATTACACATTTTGATTTTACCACTCATAATCAAAAGTTACATCATTATCACGTGATGAACTTATGACACATACGTTGCTGTTTGTAAGGCTTGAGTAATACCGGGTGGCTGCAATTAATCTTTCCGTATTTAACGGAAACTAATTACTATAGGATCTTGTCAGCATTAATGTCAAGGACGTGGGGAAGAGAAATAATGCAGAATCAATTCAGCCGAAATACTTTTAATGTTCTTCCACGGTACATCATGCCGTTACATACCGTTATCATTATTGCTACAAACGGGGCTCAATATGGCGCCCATCAATGTCCAGAAGAGCCAGAAAGCGCACGACTGCATTCTGAACAGCAGAACGAAGCATGTACGTAGGTATTCTGGTTACCTCTCTTGATATGCTGTGCTTCAGATCAATGTGTGTGTGAGTGTTCTCCTGGTAAACATTGTCCTTCATGTAGCCCCACAACCAGAAATCAAAGGAAGTGAGATCAGGTGATGATGCCGACCACGCATTTGGAAGCGATCGCCTCATAATTTCGTCATTTACAAATGTGTTTCGGAGAAGAAGGGGAACTTCACGAGCGATGTTCGGTGGGGCCGCATCTTGCATAAAAACTGTTGAGTTCAATGCCTCTCTCTCCTGCAGGGAGAAGCATATCGTAGTAACGCTTATCAGTCACACTGCACGCTTATGTTCTTGAGCTCCAACCTGGTCAAAAAAGAATGGGCCAATGAAAAACGTACCATTGAAGCCAAATCATACCGTACAGAGGAACGTCATGCACAGTGGCTGGAAGTGAAAACGCCGACACTCGGCAGTTCTATTTGTTCACCTCACGCGTCAGAGAATAATTACGTTCCTCTGTCCATAGGATGATCCAAGGCCAGCTTTCGTCAACTTCAGTCCTGGTGAGAAAGTGGAGAGTTTCCTGTGGTGCAAGCCGCTGTGCGATATGGATCTTGTATGGATGCCGTTTGAGTATGATTCGAAGCACGTTCCGTACAGTGGACCACAGGATGTTCAACTGTCGTAACACAACATGCACACTGCCTGACGATCGGAAATTGCGCACAACGTTGTCTGCCACAGCAACAGCGATTTCATCAAGCACCTGTGGTATAACCGGTCGTCGGCCTGTTCATGGAGCGACGCCCTGTTCTCCAGTTGATTCTAACTTCTTCATCACACTCCTCACAGCAGGTGGAGAAACAGGGCCCTTCCGTAATCCTTTCAGCCGGCGATATTCTCGAAGTTCAGCTGCAGCATTACTCTTGAAACTTCCTGGCAGATTAAAACTGTGTGCCCGATCGAGACTCGAACTCGGGACCTTTGCCTTTCGCTGGCAGAAGTAAAGCTGTGAGTACCGGGCGTGAGTCGTGCTTCGGTAGCTCAGATGGTAGTAGCTCAGATGATAGAGCACTTGCCCCCGAAAGGTAAAGGTCCCGGGTTCGAGTCTCGGTCGAGCACACAGTTTTAATCTGCCAGGAAGTTTCATATCAGCGCACACTCCGCTGAAAATCTCATTCCAGCATAACTCTTGTTTTGATAATAGAAATTCACCAATAATGCCCTGCTCCTTTCGTCCAAGCTCATGTTAACACGTCAGCAAGTGGACAGTGACTGGTCAGGAGTGTGAGACTACGAATCACGATGACTGAACATGACACCTGGTGGCCATAGTTGGAACTGGACGGTGGCGCTGTGACGCATGGAAATTATGCACCCAATACTCTGGACATTAATGCTACCATATTTGGTACTCGTACGGTAATTAGTTTCCGTGTTATAACGTGTTAAATAGGGAAATTTTAATTAGAACCACCTGGTAGTTGCTGCCATCCATCTGTAACCCAATTTCATCCTGTAATACTCCCCTGTAGTCCTTAGTATTCCCAGTGAGGATAGATGAGGAATGCTTGAAAATGACAGTAAATTTTACGTAGTTTATTCTGCAAAATGTCTGTAACAAATACGTGCTTGTACTACATTAAATAAATGAGACGCTGCAATAAAAAAATCATTAACATGCATTATCAGTGTGTGATGTTGCTATAAGACTAGTCCTAGTATCCTCTAAACGATAGGGGAAAAATTTTAAATGTAAAAAGCAGTTACTACCGCTAGTGTGGGATGGGAATAGGATACGCAGGGACCTTGTATGAATCAAATTTAAGATGATGATAACTTACAGGAAACTATTCACACTTGATTTACCTGATGGCAGGCGTGGAAGTCATTGCCTAGTCACTAGTGGGCGTGCTAGCTACTGATGTCTCACATACATGTATGTCCTACAATGTCCAACTGTGGAGGGAACAGCAGTGTTCGGTGTTCAGTCTACTGCCTCAGTGTCTGACTCGAGCTCCATGACAGGAAACAGCAGAGGCTAGCAGGTTTTCGTCTAGTCAGAGCAGCTGACATTATATGTCTCCTGTGCACTAAACATTTTATTTAAGTCGAAAAGGAACTCTGTCAACCGGTAGGCCCAGTCTCACAAATCTTCATCACACCAGTAGTATATATAGGTGGTGTACAGCATAAGCAAGTGTTCTTACCTTGGAGGCTGAGAAACGCTTTGACACCCATATTCTTTAATTGACAGGTGTTTTAAAGGTGTGGTTATGTATCAGACAAAGGGCAGGCCTGGCAGTATGTATTTTGCGTAGGCGTCATGCTGTCAGGATTAAATAATTTGGATGTTGCCAAGAGCTGAAACAGTCTTGCATTGTAAATATGGCATGTTGTTCTCTTCCGATTAATTTCTTTGTCAGACGTACCACCTGTGCAAAGATGTCTTAGATACTTCTATCGGGTTTAAAGAGCTGGCCGTGAAGACGTACCTAGAATCCTTCTCCTTGCGTTCCTCGTATGTCGTTAGAGCAGTCATGAAGTCGAAGCACAAATCGATTCTTTGATTTCTCATCTTTACAGTAGTCGAAAGATCTCAGACAGTTAAAAGAATGCAGAATTTATAAGTGGAAGCTGGAGAGACACTAATGCCTAATATTACGCCGTCAGACCGGCGGAACGTGCTGTGTCATCAAAATGCATGTGTGCTACTCTCAGAAGAAACTGAGATTTCATGCACGCTGAAGATTCATTGTTGGATTCATGGGAAGCTGCAAGTCTGTGTCACGCCTCTGATGTGCCATATGTACACATCGTCAAGTAATTGTTATCACGTGATACAAACTCGAATGTTTTAACAGTGGTCATGTGTAACCAATAACATGACGTCATTTCAACCAGCGGAATAGCATACATGTCAACAAATGCTGGAATTGTCCGTCAGTTCTACGTTTTGGCACTAAAATCAAAAGTCCTTAATATTCATTGGTTTTTCGAAGGCAGTATTAAGGTCGTTAGAAATACTGAACAACTGAGAGAGCTGCATGTCTGTATCGCGACTCTGAGATGTTCAAATGGCTCTGAGCACTATGGGACTCAACTGCTGAGGTCATGAGTCCCCTAGAACTTAGAACTAGTTAAACCTAACTAACCTAAGGACATCACAAACATCCACGTCCGAGGCAGGATTCGAACCTGTGACAGCAGCGGTCGTGCGGTTCCAGACTGTAGCCCCTAGAACCACTCGGCCACCCCGGCCGGCATAACTTCTTAATGCTAATTTATCATTCCCTGCAGTGTGCTAATGGTAAAACACTCAGGTTTGTATTATCTTTTGGGAAGTATTTCATGACGTGTGTATAAAACATGTCAGTGGCATGATACCCTATTACTCGATGTTCTGCCTATTTTTAAGTCGTAAATATGGAAACATATAGAAAAACGTGAAAAAAGGAATAGAGTAAAAATAAGGGTAGGAAATGGAAAAATTAAGATATTCATTATTTGTAAAGAAAGAGTAATCTAGATTTATCGACATTAATGCAACCAACAGACAGATATAGGGGAAACATGTCACCATATTTTTTTTTTTTTTTTTTTTTTTTGGTCATCAGTCTACTGACTGGTTTGATGCGGCCCGCCACGAATTCCTTTCCTGTGCTAACCTCTTCATCCCAGAGTAGCACTTGCAACCTACGTCCTCAATTATTTGCTTGACGTATTCCAGTCTCTGTCTTCCTCTACAGTTTTTGCCCTCTGCAGCTCCCTCTAGTACCATGGAAGTCATTCCCTCATGTCTTAGCAGATGACCTATCATCCTGTCCCTTCTCCTTATCAGTGTTTTCCACATATTCCTTTCCTCTCCGATTCTGCGTAGAACCTCCTCATTCCTTACCTTATCAGTCCTCCTAATTTTCAACATTCGTCTATATCACCACATCTCAAATGCTTCGATTCTCTTCTGTTCCGGTTTTCCCACAGTCCATGTTTCACTACCATACAATGCTGTACTCCAGACGTACATCCTCAGAAATTTCTTTCTCAAATTAAGGCCGGTATTTGATATAAGTAGACTTCTCTTGGCCAGAAATACCTTTTTTTTGCCATAGCGAGTCTGCTTTTGATGTCCTCCTTGCTCCGTCCGTCATTGGTTATTTTACTACCTAGGTAGCAGAATTGCTTAACTTCATTGACTTCGTGACCATCGTTATGTTAAACCATATATATGTGTTTTCAATAGCGGAAAAGTGAAGCAAACTAGAGAGACATGATCTCAAAACAAAATTGCTATGTTCCAATACAGCCCGCAACTCGTGGTCGTGCGGTAGCGTTCTCGCTTCCCACGCCCGGGTTCCCGGGTTCGATTCCCGGCGGGGTCAGGGATTTTCTCTCCCTCGTGATGGCTGGGTGTTGTGTGCTGTCCTTAGGTTAGTTAGGTTTAAGTAGTTCTGAGTTCTAGGGGACTTATGACCACAGCAGTTGAGTCCCATAGTGCTCAGAGCCATTTAAAGCCATTTGTTCCAATACAAGTTAATCAAACTCCGTCATAATAGGCACATCGAGAAAAATTTATCAAGGAAACTCTGGAAACCAGTTAAAGGAAAATATTTATAAAAGTTCATGTAATATATATAGTGATCTTAACTCTATTTTTCGAGAAACTTGAAAATTAAGGTGATATGAATTTCGCGCTAAAACGTAGAACTGGTAGGCAATACATCTACATCTACATCTACATTTATACTCCGCAAGCCACCCAACGGTGTGTGGCGGCGGGCACTTTACGTGCCACTGTCATTACCTCCCTTTCCTGTTCCAGTCGCGTATGGTTCGCGGGAAGAACGACTGTCTGAAAGCCTCCGTGCGCGCTCTAATCTCTCTAATTTTACATTCGTGATCTCCTCGGGAGGTATAAGTAGGAGGAAGCAATATATTCGATACCTCATCCAGAAACGCACCCTCTCGAAACCTGGCGAGCAAGCTACACCGCGATGCAGAGCGCCTCTCTTGCAGAGTCTGCCACTTGAGTTTATTAAACATCTCCGTAACGCTATCACGGTTACCAAATAACCCTGTGACGAAACGTGCCGCTCTTCTTTGGATCTTCTCTATCTCCTCCGTCAGACCGATCTGGTACGGATCCCACACTGATGAGCAATACTCAAGTATAGGTCGAACGAGTGTTTTGTAAGCCACCTCCGTTGTTGATGGACTACATTTTCTAAGCACTCTCCCAATGAATCTCAACCTGGTACCCGCCTTACCAACAATTAATTTTATATGATCATTCCACTTCAAATCGTTCCGCACGCATACTCCCAGATATTTTACAGAAGTAACTGCTACCAGTGTTTGTTCCGCTATCATATAATCATACAATAAAGGATCCTTCTTTCTATGTATTCGCAATACATTACATTTGTCTATGTTAAGGGTCAGTTGCCGCTCCCTGCACCAAGTGGCTATCCGCTGCAGATCTTCCTGCATTTCGCTACAATTTTCTAATGCTGCAACTTCTCTGTATACTACAGCATCATCCGCGAAAAGGCGCATGGAACTTCCGACACTATCTACTAGGTCATTTATATATATATTGTGAAAAGCAATGGTCCCATAACACTCCCCTGTGGCACGCCAGAGGTTACTTTAACGTCTGTAGACGTCTCTCCATTGATAACAACATGCTGTGTTCTGTTTGCTAAAAACTCTTCAATCCAGCCACACAGCTGGTCTGATATTCCGTAGGCTCTTACTTTGTTTATCAGGCGACAGTGCGGAACTGTATCGAACGCCTTCCGGAAGTCAAGAAAAATAGCATCTACCTGGGAGCCTGTATCTAATATTTTCTGGGTCTCATGAACAAATAAAGTGAGTTGGATCTCACACGATCGCTGTTTCCGGAATCCATGTTGATTCCTACATAGTAGATTCTGGGTTTCCAAAAACGACATGATACTCGAGCAAAAAACATGTTCTAAAATTCTACAACAGATCGACGTCAGAGATATAGGTCTATAGTTTTGCGCATCTGCTCGACGACCCTTCTTGAAGACTGGGACTATCTGTACTCTTTTCCAATCATTTGGAACCCTCCGTTCCTCTAGAGACTTGCGGTACACGGCTGTTAGAAGGGGGGCAAGTTCTTTCGCGTACTCTGTGTAGATTCGAACTGGTATCCCGTCAGGTCCAGTGGACTTTCCTCTGTCTATTCCTTGGACACTTATTTCGATGTCAGCCATTTTTTCGTTTGTGCGAGGATTTAGAGAAGGAACTGCAGTGCGGTCTTCCTCTGTGAAACAGCTTTGGAAAAAGGTGTTTAGTATTTTAGCTTTACGCGTGTCATCCTCTGTTTCAATGCCATCATCATCCCGTAGTGTCTGGTTATGCTGTTTCGAGCCACTTACTGATTTAACGTAAGACCAGAACTTCCTAGGATTTTCTGTCAAGTCGGTACATAGAATTTTACTTTCGAATTCACTGAACGCTTCACGCATAGCCCTCCTTACGCTAACTTTGACATCGTTTAGCTTCTGTTTGTCTGAGAGGTTTTGGCTGCGTTTAAACTTGGAGTGGAGCTCTCTTTGCTTTCGCAGTAGTTTCCTAACTTTGTTGTTGTACCACGGTGGGTTTTTCCCGTCCCTCACAGTTTTACTCGGCACGTACCTGTCGAAAACGCATTTTACGATTGCCTTGAACTTTTTCCATAAACACTCAACATTGTCAGTGTCGGAACAGAAATTTTCGTTTTGATCTGTTAGGTAGTCTGAAATCTGCCTTCTATTACTCTTGCTAAACAGATAAACCTTCCTCCCTTTTTTTATATTCCTGTTAACTTCCATATTCAGGGACGCTGCAACGGCCTTATGATCACTGATTCCCTGTTCTGTACATACAGAGTCGAAAAGTTCGGGTCTGTTTGTTATTAGTAGGTCCAAGATGTTATCTCCACGAGTCGGTTCTCTGTTTAATTGCTCGAGGTAATTTTCGGATAGTGCACTCAGTATAATGTCACTCGACGCTCTGTCCCTACCACCCGCCCTAAACATCTGAGTGTCCCAGTCTATATCTGGTAGATTGAAATCTCCACCTAAGACTATAACATGCTGAGAAAATTTATGTGAAATGTATTCCAAATTTTCTCTCAGTTGTTCTGCCACTAATGCTGCTGAGTCGGGAGGTCGGTAAAAGGAACCAATTATTAACCTAGTTCGGTTGTTGAGTGTAACCTCCACCCATAATAATTCACAGGAACTATCCACTTCTACTTCACTACAGGATAAACTACTACTAACAGTGACGAACACTCCACCACCGGTTGCATGCAATCTATCCTTTCTAAACATCGTCTGTACCTTTGTAAAAATTTCGGCAGAATTTATCTCTGGCTTAAGCCAGCTTTCTGTACCTATAACGATTTCAGCTTCGGTGCTTTCTATCAGCGCTTGAAGTTCCGGTACTTTACCAACGCAGCTTCGACAGTTGACAATTACAATACCGATTGCTGCTTGGTCCCCGCATGTCCTGACTTTGCCCCGCAACCGTTGAGGCTGTTGCCCTTTCTGTACTTGGCCAAGGCCATCTAACCTAAAAAACCGCCCAGCCCACGCCACACAACCCCTGCTACCCGTGTAGCCGCTTGTTGCGTGTAGTGGACTCCTGACCTATCCAGCGGAACCCGAAACCCCACCACCCTATGGCGCAAGTCGAGGAATCTGCAGCCCACACGGTCGCAGAACCGTCTCAGCCTCTGATTCAGACCCTCCACTCGGCTCTGTACCAAAGGTCCGCAGTCAGTCCTGTCGACGATGCTGCAGATGGTGAGCTCTGCTTTCATCCCGCTAGCGAGACTGGCAGTCTTCACCAAATCAGATAGCCGCCGGAAGCCAGAGAGGATTTCCTCCGATCCATAGCGACACACATCATTGGTGCCGACATGAGTGACCACCTGCAGATGGGTGCACCCTGTACCCTTCATGGCATCCGGAAGGACCCTTTCCACATCTAGAATGACTCCCCCCGGTATGCACACGGAGTGCACATTGGTTTTCTTCCCCTCTCTTGCTGCCATTTCCCTAAGGGGCCCCATTACGCGCCTGACGTTGGAGCTCCCAACTACCAGTAAGCCCACCCTCTGCGACTGCCCGGATCTTTCAGACTGAGGGGCAACCTCTGGAACAGGACAAGCAGCCATGTCAGGCCGAAGATCAGTATCAGCCTGAGACAGAGCCTGAAACCGGTTCGTCAGACAAACTGGAGAGGCTTTCCGTTCAGCCCTCCGGAATGTCCCTCGCCCCCTGCCACACCTTGAGACGACCTCCCACTCTACCACAGGTGAGGGATCAGCCTCAATGCGGGCAGTATCCCGGGCAACCACAGTCGTAGTCCGATCAGGGGATGCGTGGGACGAGCTGGCCGTCCCCGACAAACCCCCATCCGGACCCCCACAGTGATGCCCATTGGCAACAGCCTCAAGCTGTGTGACCGAAGCCAACACTGCCTGAAGCTGGGAGCGAAGGGATGCCAACTCAGCCTGCATCCGAACACAGCAGTTGCAAAGAACGTCTGAACTAATCTACAGAGAGCGCAAACAAATCGACAAAATTTAAACGGTTATTAAAATACAAGATTGCCTAGTAAATTCAGTAATGCTGCTCCTTGCGCACTGCTGACACTGCTCGGCGGCGGAAGGAGACTACGCGAATTTACACTATTCAGGTACTAAAACGCGATGCTACACTTTCAAATACTATAATACACCCGAAATTTATGAATTAAACAATGCAAGTACCAAAAACACGCAAAGAAATTAAGAATTAAACTATGTAACAAATGAGTGAGCTAGGAGAATACGACTTGCTGCTCAGCTGCTTATCCAACGGCGGCAGGGAGCACACTGACTGTGACCAACCGACACTGGCCGTTCAAAACAAAAACAGAAGACAAACGACTACGCGAATTTACACTATTCAGGTACTAAAAAGCGATGCTACAACTCATACTATAATACGCCCGAAATTTATGAATTAAACAATGCAAGTACCAAAAACACGCAAAGAAATTAAGAATTAAACTACGTAACAAATGAGTGAGCTAGCAGTATACGACTTGCTGCTGCAGCTGCTTATCCAACGGCGGCAGGGAGCACACTGACTGTGACCAACCGACACTGGCCGTTCAAAACAAAAACAGAAGACAAACGACTACGCGAATTTACACTATTCAGGTACTAAAACGCGATGCTACAACTCTCAAATACTATAATACGCCCGAAATTTATGAATTAAACAATGCAAGTACCAAAAACACGCAAAGAAATTAAGAATTAAACTATGTAACAAATGAGTGAGCTAGGAGTATACGACTTGCTGCTCAGCTGCTTATCCAACGGCGGCAGGGAGCGTTTGTCGACATGGATATCATGGCGTAGGGTTACAAAGACAACATCTTATTCCTCGCAGGAAGGTATTGATAAAACATTCGGGTTTGCATCATCTTTTAACGTGTGCTTCTCGATGTGAATACGTGGCGTGGTAAGTCATGATACAGATGCGCAGCTTCGTGAGCATAAATCTCAGCTTGTTCTGAGATACACTCATGTGCAGTCTGATGTCACGGCGCCTTCCTCTGAGCTCACTGCGTAATACATTGAAGAGCCAAAGAAACTGGTACACCTGCCTCATATCATGCAGGGTCCCCGCGAGCTTCCAGAAGTGCCGCAACACGACGTGGCATTGACTGGACTAACGTCTGAAGTAGGTCAGGGGGGAACTGGCACCATGAATCCTGCAGGGCTGTCCATAAATCTGTAAAAGTACGACGGGGTGCCGATCTCTTCTGAACAGCAGATTGCAAGGCACCCCAAATATGCTCAACAATGTTCATATCTGGGGAGTTTGGTGGCCAGCGGAAGAGTTAAACTCAGAAGAGTGTTCCTGGAGTCACTCTGTAGCAATTCTGGACGTTTGGATTGTCGCATTGTCCTGCTGGAATTGACCAAGTCCGTCGGAACTCACAGTGGGCATGAATGGATGCAGGTGGTCAGACAGGATGCTTACGTACGTGTCACCTGTCAGAGTGGTATCTAGACGAATCAGGGGTCCCATATCACTCCAACTGCACACTCCCCACTCCAGCAGCTTGAAGAGTCCCCTGTTGGCATGCACGGTCCATGGATTCATGAGCTTGTCTCCATAACCATACACGTCCATCCGCTCGATGCAATTTGAAACGAGACTCGTCCGACCAGGCAACATGTTTCCAGTCATCATCAGTCCAGTGTCGGTGCTGACGGGCCCAGGCGAAGCGTAAAGCTTTGTGCCGTGCAGTCTTCAAGGGTACACGATTGGGCATTCGACTCCGAAAGCTCAAATTGACGACGTTTTGTTGAATCATTGACACGCTGACACTTTTTGGTGGACCAGCATTGAAATCTGCAGGAGTCTGCGAAAGGGTTGCACTTCTGTCACGTTGAACGGTTCTCTTCAGTCGTCGTTGGTCCATTTCTTGCAGGAGCTTTTTCCGGTCGCAGTGATGTCGGAGATTTGATGTTTTACCTGATTCCTGATAGTCACTGTATACTAGTGAAATGTTCGTACGGGAAAATATCCACTTCATCACTACCTCGGAGATGCTGTGTCCCATTGCTCGTGCGCCGACTATAAAACCACGTTAAAACTCACTTAAATCTTGTTAACATGCTATTGTAGCAGTAACCGATCTAACAACTGCGCCAGACACTTGTTGTCTTACGAGTATAGAGGCGTAGCCAACCGCTGCGCTGTATTTTGCCTGTTTACATAATTCTCTATTTGAATACGCTTGGCTATACTAGTTTCTTTGGTGCTTCAGCGTATTACACATTCGTGTATTGCCAACTTCCGCTCACACGATTATGCACCATTCTAACTGCCTCTTAACTGAGAATAAATCTCAGAATTAAAAAAAAAAAAAACAGTTATATATCCCCGCGAACGAAAAAGAGGACTGACTGTTGTATGTGAAGAGAGAGCCGCATGTGTACACCAAGGAAAGTGTGGAATGTTTTAGGAGTAGCATTATGTAGAAAATATGACGTATAATTAAAATTCACCAACGCACTAGACAAGACGACTTGTAGTAGGCAACGGACGTATTTGCTAATACCATATAAAGATGTGTTTCGAGCGGAATACTGCCTAAATTAGTGTGGCTCCGCCATATTTAATATATCGGGCTATTTGTTTATGTGTTTATCGCAGAGGGAAGCTTGGGTATTTGGATGAAAATCGGTAAAGTTTTTACAAAATTGTTTGAAGAACAAACACACACACACACACACACACACACACACACACACACACACACACACACACACATATATATATGCGGGCGCGCAAGCTAGCACACACACGCTATAATGTCGAGGCAAAGATGATGTTTAGTACGAGGATCGTGTTCCCCAGCTCTCTGTGGACGCAGACAAACATTGTATGCCTGAGGCGAAGGCAAAGTGCATACAGCAGCTGGTCGTAGATCAGGTCGTGGGTAAAAAGTCGTGTCTGGAACACTGCGCCACTCTTCCTCGCATTTAAAGGAAACTGCTTGGGTATTTCCTCCATGCTAACCTTACCAAGACGACAGAGACATTGCATTTTGAGACGGATTTTCTGAAACAGTAGTTTCAGGCTCATACTTAGAGAGGATGATTTTGGAGTGCTTACACAAAAAGCCCAACATTTTGTTGCTAATTGTATAAATTAAGATACAACATTTGAATGCCACCATTAACTGTGAGTAATACCAGAACAAAAAAACGGTCCTATCCTAGCATAGAAAAGGCGGATATTTTCTGGACAGAGTTAAGGATGAAAAATAAGGAAACTAGCTTTTAGACTTGCGGTTTCAAAGACATTTAAATCAAAATATTTTGACATATTCGTGTGGTGTCACCGCCAGACACCACACTTGCTAGGTGGTAGCCTTTAAATCGGCCGCGGTCCGGTAGTATACGTCGGATCCACGTGTCGCCACTATCAGTGATTGCAGACCGAGCGCCGCCACACGGCAGGTCTAGAGAGACTTCCTAGCACTCGCCACAGTTGTACAGCTGACTTTGCTAGCGATGGTTCACTGACAAATTACGCTCTCATTTGCCGAGACGATAGTTAGCATAGCCTTCAGCTACGTCATTTGCTACGACCTAGCAAGGCGCCATTACCAGTCACTATTGATGCTGTAAAACATGTACCGTCAAGAACGATGTTCACCAATTATGGATTAAAGTTAAGTATTCCAGCAGCTACGTACGTTTTTGGCTATTCTCATTTCCGTGTCTTGTTCCAGACCTCACGCCAGCCTGCGTGAGCTTAAACGCGTGCCTTTCGGCTTCCTATTAGTGGGTTGGCTGTCTTGCCAATCCACAACAATTCGCACTCTTTTACTTGTTAGTATTTGTACGCACGCCATGTAATGTAATGCATGGAGTCAAGTAAACTAACATGAAAAACAATGTCATGTAGTATAACATGCGACATGCCACAATGTCATTCAACATGGCATTTGTCACATCGGTTCAATGTAACTAAATGTTTCAATACAGTTTACGATGCATGTATCCTCACTAAGGGATGCATCCTCATTCTCGGATACTTCCTATTGTAGATGCATCCCACTCTCTAGAAGCACATAAGTTTGTGTATCTTTCTTCTTACAACCTTCACTATTCTTGTAACAGGTATTGGGTTTGGGGGAAACTGGTTCAAAATCACACCTTCCCCACACAGATATAAAAAGACTGTCTTAGCACTCCCCCTCCCCCCCCAACCCTCTCCAGAACAAAACGACCTTCAGAAATCTTATACCCTCAGAAAAAACATTTCTAGCTATTGCTTGTGTGCTCTTCAGGCCTATGTTTAGTATAGCTGGTCAATCTTCTGGAATTTTGGCCCAGAATAAGGGAGTTTATCCTGTACAGTTCAAGATGCACGTGCAATATCTTGCAGCTAAGAGAGTTAACTGCAGTGTGGAAGCAGGGTTAATTCGTAAAAGAGCGCGAAAATGTCAAGATGTTTCGATTTGAGTGTCTTCAAGGCTGCCAGATAAGTCGAAAAGCTGCTTCCCTTCTTTTACACCCCGTAACTCTGGCCAAAACGTATTACCTTTTTTGTGCTAATATTAGCATTGTTTCACTCTGGTTCTCAACTTTTACTCCACCATAATTATGACAGAGTGCCATAGCTGGGTAATGGACGTAGATTTTTGTTGATTCGGGCGACAACTGATCCGATTCAGGTTTTTTATAGTCTTTATAACCATGTTGCTTGAGTGGGGCATCGTAGATCTGGCTCTCTGCCATTACCAGCCAGGTATAGTTGAATCTGTCAGGTACAGCCTACTGTGTCCTCAGAGCACAAAAGCCTTGTCTCCACGTCAATGTCTCATCCCCGTGGGAGGTTTTTTGTTTTTGTTTTCAGTCTTTTAATTTATAACCTCGTTACTTTTTTCATTTTTTTATTTTTTGCTTTATACTTACATTTTATTCAAATATGCGTAAGACTGTATGTGGAAACATATGAAAAATAACCATAAATATCGAACAAGGTTCACCAAATAACAGCAAAAATAAATACGATACTGAATGAAATGAATAATAGTCTGCGGACACAGTTTATATTACGCAGATAAAGTATGTTGCTTTCTCGGATAGCTACACAACAATTCAAGCAAATCCATTAACGGTTTTTATTACAGTAAAGTAGATTGACAATACTTAAATTTGGTTTACAATGTCGAATCGCAAGCTATTGACGACATGCAAATAATCACTGTCTTTCGCTGTACAGAATGTCCATGCAAGTAATGGATATGGATCACAAGTAACAGCTCTTCTAGTGCTTTCTTCTAGTCCGGATCTACCAGTGTCCGTCTTCTACTGTCCAGCCGAGGCTGGCAGGAGCGGCGCAAATGTTCTCTTCGGGTAGAGGCCGCTCCTGCCGCGGTGCCGTCTTACTCAGCGAACTATTGCCTGACGTCGTCTCACAGGCTTCTCTCCTCTTGCGTTCTTTATCTTCGTGCCGGTGCCTGTCGTTACGCCGGAACACATACACGTTTTTGTATCCCGCCTGGAAGGCGGTTCGTGGGCCTGCTCCTGAAATCTGACAAAGAGGCCGAATGAAAGGAAGCGAGTAGGAGCAGGCGAGGTAAGGCTAGTCACAAGTCGGTTCTGCAAGTAAAGTAAAAGAGGTTTTTTTCTGGTGCATATACATATACAAATTAACACGTATCTTTGATACAGGTGAGCACGTAGGTGCGAAGACAAAGTCCAGATAAGGAAGTCTCAATAGCAAGCTAAGCTAAAGCGATGGTTGTCGGCCGTCTGCTCTTCATGAACTGGGCGAAAGCGGAGTGGCGTTCGTAGAACTGCACAGTGTCGGCTAGAGGGCGCTGTCGCAGGCGAAGATCTTCCGCTGTGGCATCGTAACTATCGATACCACACACCTACGATACGAACGAAAATGTAGGATACTTGTTCAAAAAAAAAGACGTGGTCTTATAGTTCATGTAAAGTAACAGCTTCGAAAGTTAGAAAATCTTGCGAATTTCTCGGTGTCCACATACTGCTGTTAAAAAGGTTGCTTCTCAAATGGGGTCTAAACGGCAAAGCGTTTTCGCGAACAGCAACATGAGACTGAACATAATTGGGCTTAAAATTAGTTGAAAAATATCCCATGTGACGAACCCTGCGATGAAACAGTACGAAATAACACAAAGACGAAGTTACAATGGATCATTATAAAATGTGGAAGTATCTTTACAATGTATCACAAAGTGCGGACAACAATGCGCTAGGGTAGGCTATCTCTTAGACATCCAATGACCTGACGATCACCGAAAAGAAACATCTTAAATCACAAGAAGAACTAACGAACAATTTAATTAATTTATGTTGCTGACAATCCAAGTGACTATTAAACTAGTTGAGGATTTAATCTCTGATCAGTTAACTTATGGACCAAAATATGTCCAACTATTGGAAACCTTTCAGATGTATGGTTACATTTAACTTAGCTATCAGGTGCGTGAACGTATCATTTTAAAATATTTGAAAATATATCTAATTATGTTGTGAACGAAATCTTTCTTCTGAAACAAAATGAGAAAAAGATGTCTGCGTAAAGACAGCAACAAGTAATAAACTATTGCGAAGCATACATCTTGTTATTATCTCTTAACACTCTTCTCATTGTTTATTTAAAGAATGCAATAATAAGAATTCAATATTAAGAAACCACTGCTAGAAAAACTCACCTGAATAATTTTGGCACGAAATGCTGCAACAACCAGTCCGAATTAAGTATCTGTGTGACTGGCTGAAATAAGCACAACAACTGAGAAACAATGTATACACGAGGAAATACTACCAACTTCATAGTCCTGTACAACAACCGACGAACTTAAGCTTATTTCGTCTGAAAACAAATTTTCTACAAGACAGACAGTAGTTTCTGAAGAAAACGCTGTAAAAAGTTTTCTATTGGTTAGAAATTAGGTGACCTCTCTTCTGCATGGTCATCGATAAGGCTTTAAAAGCTCGATCAAACGGTATAATTTATCATTTTGTACAGGCATGTGTGCAATTCCGGTTTGGTGCATCCTCTTACACGTTCAAAGATTTTTCGATGATTTCAATCCATGGGCGAATAAAATCTTTAAAGTATAAATAACGGAACGATAATCAACTGTAATAACCAACTTTGATTTAAAATATATCCAAAAGCAGCTATTAAAATGAAGCACATTTTTACAAAACACAGCTTCATGTGCAAACGAGTGATTTTCCGCAACTCGAACCTGAGCGATGAAAGATTTTTTGCAAACGCTTATTATAATTATCGTAAGAATGTATTTTTTACTATAATCTTTTCGCGGTAACAAATAAAGATTTCACGAATAACAGGACGACAATCAATTGTATGTATTCGTCTTCCTTCTTACAAAATTCGATTAGCACGAATTTGAAACATGGAAGTGGCATGCATAAAAAACCTCACAAAAAAACGGGGTTTTGCACGTAAAATCCGTATGAAGCTAAATTTGGAGAGGGACTCTACAATTTTACCGTAATAATGCATTTTTTACGTATTTCGTTCACTCTAAATCGTTGAGGCGCATTCAGTTCACGTTAATAACGAATTTTATGTGCTATATTTAGCGTGACTTTAAATCATCGTAGCTCAATAACGGATAAAGATTGTTGGATAATATCATTCTTTTCGACTTTATCTATTTATTTACCTTTGTGCAAAGTTTGAACCGACTCGTACAAGTTTAAAGAACAAGGAGCCCTTTAGAAACCTACCAAAGAACGTGGTTTTTGCACGACTAAAGCAATTTTGTCGAACGGTTAACAATTACCTTAGACAAAGTTTAGATTTGAACCATTGGTCTGGATCCAGTCTGTGATTGCTTAAGAGCTAGTGTTTTTGCACGTAAAATCCGAACAGTGCCTATACAAAACGTGCCATTAGCACAGCATTAGTTTCAGCCCAATTAAAATCTTTTGCAAATTTAATTGATCGGTTCACACAATATGCCTGGCTGGCAGCTCCTGTTCGTTGTTTGCACCTTGCTTAATATGCTGCAACACAGCTACAGTATGACAGATGTTCGAATGGCTAATCGAATGGTGGCTCGTCCGGAATAAACAAAAAAAAATTTCCCCCATGTTCCCAGTTCAAACAGGAACCGAACACTTAGACACCCCAAAACCGTTATCTGTGCAAGACCTTTTCATATACATTTGTTACAGTGCTTCCAAGTTTCATGATTTTATTTTGCTCGTATTTTCGTAGAGGTCTTGCATACTACGATAAGCATCCAAGCCGTGTGCATTTTAATATGCTATATAAACAATTTAGATGCGGATTATTCAATTTAAAGGTCCATTGTGCTTGGAAAGTGTGTGAAATCTGACATATAATAAAATTGTATTTTAGTCGAATTTTCTTACAAATCTTCCATAACATGATAGGCAGGCAGGTTGTGTGTATTTTAATAGGCTACACAAACAGTTTATAAGCGAGAATATTTTACTTGAAGCTACATAGAACTGGAAAGTGTGGTATGCCTATCAAACTTTAGACCAAACAAGTGCTGCTGAACCTAAGGATTTTTGTCAGCCGCGTCAATATGCAAGCTACTGCATGCATTTTAATAGGTAATACAGACCATTTATATGCTTTAGTAATTAATCTGAAGCCATGTTGAGCTTGAAAAATGTACGAAACGTTGCAGATAATACGGCAAATAAACCATAACTTTATCAATTTTGTTATTTTCGAGATTTCGTCTTTGTAATCATATTTGGAGATGTCTATATCACCGTCTTTGGTCATCTTATGAGTGTGTGTAAACAATATATCGCAATAAAACACCCCCTTTTTTCATAAAATCTAGGAAATAAAAACAACTTCTACCTTTGCAAAAAAACCTTGATCATGAGAGTGTATGGTGGTTTTATTAGATTTTGATGAGGTGGATTGCAGGTTTTAGAGAACCATAATTCCCATTGTGAGAGATTGTTAAATCATTTATAATCTCTGGTAATCGACTGAATTTTTTCTGGTGATGTATTGTCTTGCTCCCCTCCTAAATTGGTGGTGGAAAAGTTAGGTAATGACAGTACGCTACACAAAATACACTTTACGTAGTTAGATACTGCTGTAATGTAAGTGGTACACTTGCTGGTGTCGTTCACGCATTTTACGGACATTTTAGGATATTGTGATATTTGAAAACCATCATAGACTCGGAAAATAATTAATGCAAGGTTGTGTAGTGTCTTGTACTAAGTGGGACCCACAAATCGATCATTTAACCTTTTGATCATTGCAAACATCTGTTTGTGGCACAAGCCACTGGGGCATAAATTAACAGTTGGCTCTATTTCGCGTATTTCAGGGCTCGCAGGATAGTATTCCATTTAAATCTCGCCTTCAGTAACTGCATATCACTATTGTCACATTTTACAAGCAAATTGTGGTTTTTAATTATTTATACAGAGTATGTTATACTCTAGTCCCATAGCGATATATGTATACCGGTTCCATAGCGAATCGTATATAGCTTCGAATGGAATGAACCTCAGCAACTGGTTAGCTAGTCCACATACAATTGTTTATGTCAGGAATGAAAACGTATTTCACCACATTTTCGTTGTTTTGTCCAATTAAGGTGCTTTTTAAGGTGCGTGGCTTATTTTCTGCTAAACATTTCTGGTAGTTCCGATACTATAGAGCACAAACCAGATGGCGCTTCATTGAAATTGCTGAAATATTAGACTCTGATTGGGCGGAAGGGGAAGGGATATAGTACATTGCACAGTGCGCTTTACTGAACTTTACGTAAATATCAAGGAAACAGTGCAGCTTGGTGCCATTTTCATCCAGTATTTTAATACTTCACCCTGATTGGTTGGAAAGAACAGTGGGAGGGTAGTGGAGGTTTAAAGCAGAAATGAGCTAGTTCCCTCCATCTTGATTTTCGACTGAATGTTTCATTTTTAAAACTTCCCTCTGACTGTTTGGCGATAAAGAGAGGGGTTGGGGCGTAGAGCACAATTGAGCTAGTTCCCCCACCTTGGATGTTATTATTAAGTGGTGATAGGACGTCGGGAGAGGAGAGGGGAGGTGAAGAGGCTTTTTAATTTTCCACTAATACAGTTACGTTAGTGCCATCATGTTATAATTTTGAGTGGCTGTTTCATTTTTAATACTGTCCTGTGATTTGCTGGTGATAGGGTAGAAGGAAGGGAAGAGGTAGAGGGTTCTTAATGCTTCATTAACAAAAAGGTTTAGTTCTACCATCCAGAATTGTTGATTCGTTGGAGATTGGGGAGGGGAAGGGGCATGTCTTCCTTCTGATAAGGACGATGCAACTGTTTAGGACTATGACATCAGTCATGACGTTACTGATAAACCAGTCTACGCCATTAGGTCGATGATCGCACTCAAGTGATATGAACAAGTGTACCAGATAGTTGGTTTGTTATGATAGCGTACTAGACGATTGTTGGTTATACAACTAATATCCTAGTATATTGGAACTGAGATACTGAGTTGTACTCACAAATTAGCGTTAAGTAGCTCCGCTTTGCATGCTGTCACGTGACGTGAGCAGAGAAGGTAGGTCTACGCGTTAAGATTCGATAATCGCTGCTTGTGCAATGTGCTGCAAGGTGATCACATATATTACTGTGATATCAGGTGGCTATAAATTATTTGTTTCATTATTACAAAAGTGGAAACGTAAACACTAGCACAACTGGACGCTATGAGTGTAATCAGATGGATAACACTTGTTCAATTCTTAATCACATTCTTAATGAATCATTGTTCACCGATTAGTATTCAGACAGTAGTTATGCAAGCCCATTTTTCAGATCTGCTGTATTATGAATGTGTGTGTGTGTGTGTGTGTGTGTGTGTGTGTGTGGGTGTGGGTGTGAGAGAGAGAGAGAGAGAGAGAGAGAGAGAGAGAGAGAGAGAGACTAATTCTATGAAGCATTACGACTCTAGTTCTCTGTGACATAAAAATCATGCTTATTGCATAGCTGAAAGGTTCCGGTGTTACTATCATTACTTATTGTAATAGTTCACTGCTTTTTATCACAATACACACTCACTAATGGTTAAAACTGGTTGACAAATATGCTCTCATGGTGCAGTTTTAGTCTTTAGTGTTTTTCACAGGTTTTTACAATGGGCTCGACTGCAATTTCTGTTTTTACTGTTGCTATGGCCCTTTTATGTATTCTGAAGAGTGTATCTACATTTTTTGTAATTGTTCCCCAGAAAAGGATTCCATATCTAACAACTGAGTGTACGTATGTGTAGCATGTAACGAAAAGATACAGACTGTTACGCACTGGTAACAGAACTCTAAAAGCGTAATTTGCTGATCACATATATTTGCAAGTATGTATGTTCACGCCATTTCCACCGAGAATCAGTATTCTTTACTAGTTATTTGGTGTTTTTTATGCAGTATGTAGAGGTCATATCTACATTTTATTTTACATCACTTCTCCCTCTCGAAACTGAAATTCACGGCATTTATTTTCTTTCTGAAGAATTTCCTTTTATTGTATATTGGCCAGTTGTAAACTTCATTGAGGGCTTAATTTTCTCTCTCTGCAAGGCGTTCTCTTGTTATTTCAGTAGTTATAATACTGCTGTCACCAGCAAAGAGAAAGGTTATGCGAAAAGTTCTGGGATCAACAGTCATGCAAGTGGGCGAAAATCAAATTGTTTCCAGATAGTGAACATTTCGTCACAGTACGCACTGAACTCAGTACTGCGCTGTTGATATTGCGTCATATCTTTGTTATAATCTCCGTCTCTCCCGTTACACTAAGATATGAACTCTCTGAAATACAGTACTCTTGCGATTTCATTTAGTTATCTTTCTGTATGTAAATGCAACTAATGTCCAGTAAAGAGCCGGATAATCTTGTTAGATATGTATTATTATTTGAAAGTAAAACATTAACCGATTGCGTGAGTTACAGAGCGAGAGGCTGATGCTCTCAGCATACAGCAATGCGTGGGTGGACTTCGACACTCGGTGCAGACGCAGCCTGCTTACCTTCACAATGGCGGTCGGACAGCCGCTGGAGATCAAAGTAGGAAAGATGTACACGTTGAACAGAGAGACGTTTTTGCAGGTGAGCTGAAATGAGTTTAATAATTTTATACAGTGTCTACCAGGAGGAAGATTAATGTTCTGGAAAGCAATAACAATGTTTAAATCAAGCAAATAAACTGACAAAAGTGTATGCTCTATTCCGCCTGTATCCGTAGATAGACCGCACTGCGTAGCAGTGGTTTTAGTTACATCTTGGTTCAAATGGTTCAAATGGCTCTGAGCACTACGGGACTTAACTTCTTTAGTCATCAGTCCCCTAGAACTTAGAACTACTTAAACCTAACTAACCTAAGGACATCACACACATCCATGCCCGAGGCAGGATTCGAACCTGCGACCGTAGTGGTCGCGCGGTTCCAGACTGTAGTGCCTAGAACCGCTCGGCCACTCCGGCCGGCTTACATCTTGGTTCGCGGCCACTTTGTCTTTCAGTAGCTATATGGAAAATGCAAAGTGGTTATAATTAAACTTTCGCTACTTGAGCTAGTATAGACGGAAAGCCATTTATCGAACGTATAACGAACTTTATAGAAATACTGTTCAGACCTGATGCTTCAGGATGTTAGTAATGTTAATGTCAGGATTTTCTGTCAGTACTGTACGCCAACATAGGGCTGAAACACAAGCAGCAGGCTGCATTACTGTGGCAGACAGTCAACATGGTTGTGGGAAACGCAAGCAGGGCTTTAATCGTAACGGTGTTTTGACAAAAAAAACTTCAGTAGACCTGCTGCTCTTCCGAGGAATCGACACATTGCTCTTGAGTTCATTCGGTTACTCCGTCAACACATTTGGAGGTTCAAGTGGTTTGAATGGCTCTAAGCACTATGGGACTTAATATCGAGGTCATCAGTCCTCTAGACTTAGAACTACACTACTGGCCATTAAAATTGCTACACCAAGAAGAAATGCAGATGATAAACGGGTATTCGTTGGACAAATATATTATGCTAGAACTGACATGTGATAACACTTTCACGCAATTCGGGTGCATAGATCCTGAGAAATCAGTACCCAGAACAACCACCTCTAGCCGTAATAACGGCCTTGACACGCCTGGGCATTGAGTCAAACAGAGCTTGGATGGCGTGTACAGGTACAGCTCCCCATGCAGCTTCAACACGATACCACAGTTCACCAAGAGTGGTGACTGTTGTATTGTGATTGGCCACCATTGACCAGACGTTTCAGTTGGTGAGAGATCTGGAGCATGTGCTGGCCAGGGAAGCAGTCGAACGTTTTCTGTATTCAGAAAGGCCCGTACAGGGCCTGCAACATGCGGTCGTGCATTATCCTGCTGAAATGTGTGGTTTCGCAGGGATCGAATGAAGCGTCGAGCAACGGGTCTTAACACATCTGAAATGTAACGTCCACTGTTCAAAGTGCCGTCAATGTGAACAAGAGGTGACCAAGACGTATAACCAATGGCACCCCATACCATCACGCCGGCGATGACGAATACACGCTTCCAATGTGCGTTCACCGCGATGTCGCCAAACACGTATGCGACCATCATGATGCTGTAAACAGAACCTGGATTCATCCGAAAAAATGACGTTTTGCCATTCGCGCACCCACGTTCGTCGTTGAGTACACCATCGCAGGCGCTCCTGTCTGTGATGCAGCGTCGAGGGTAACCGCAGCCATGGCCTCCGAGCTGATAGTCCATACTGCTGCAAACGTCGTCGAACTGTTCGTGCAGATGGTTGTTGTCTTGCAAACGTGCCCATCTGTTGACTCAGGGATCGAGACGTGACTACACGATCCGTTACATCCATATGGATAAGATGCCTGTCATCTTGACTGCTAGAGATACAAGGCCGTTGGGATCCAGCACGGCGTTCCGTATTACCCTCCTGAACCCACAGATTCCATATCCTGCTAACAGTCTTTGGATCTCGACCAACGCGAGCAGCAGTGTCGCGATACGGTAAACCGCAATCGCGATAGGCTACAATCCGCCCTTTATTAAAGTCGGAAACGTCATGGTACCCATTTCTTCTCCTTACACGAGGCATCACAACAACGTTTCACCAGGCAACGCCGGCCAACTGCTCTTTGTGTATGAGAAATCGGTTTGAAATTTTCCTCATGTCAGCACCCTGTAGGTGTCGCCACCGGCGCCCACCTTGTGTGAATGCTCTGAAAAGCTAATCATTTGCATATCACAGCATCTTCTTCCTGTCGGTTAAATTTCGCGTCTGTAGCACGTCATCTTCGTGGTGTAGCAGTTTTAATGGCCAGTAGTGTACTTAAACGAAACTAACCTAGGGACATCACACACATCCATGCGCGAGGCAGGATTCGAACCTGCAACCGTAGCAACCGCGTGGTTCCGGACTGAAGCGCCTAGAACCGCTTGGCCACAGCGGCCGGCCACATTTGGAGGAAATAGAATCCTTGGCTTATCGTTTCAAACTGTGTTGCCACAACGTCACCAAATTTGAAACCGTATAATTTCTGGCTGTGTGGTTACCTGAAGGGCACGGATTTACCTATGGATCACTAACGCACTTTGGAGATGAGCATGGTGTAGGAGGGAGCCAATAAAGGCCTGCAGTTGACGTTTATGCTAGCTCGCATTGCTTGGTGCTTGTAGTTCCACGTAAGTCCAGCAGATGTAGACACAGCAGCTTTGGACTGGAAGAGCAGCTCCACTCGACTTCCTTGACGGTCGTTCGAGTGTCTAATGCTCGAATTGCCCGTCCGTCCACTACGGACACCCAGGCACCACCCTGTCGCGCGGCTTGAGAAGAAGGATAGTGCGAAAGAGGAACATGCTTCGAAAGAATGTATGCACACTGCAAAAGAGGGTGATAGTAGCAAAGTTTGGGAAAGATTTTTATTATTGGCATATAAGTATGTCGGCTACATGTACTGTGGCAAGTGCTCTGCCCTGCTTGTGGATCGACCACGACACATCTGAAGGTTCATATCTGCAGAACACGACAAAGTATAAGTTGTGATACATTAACAGTTTCATTGAAAACTACGGCAATTAAAAAGGTGTGTAGAAATGAGTGCCATAGATCTTCGTCAGATTACATTAATATTTAGATGTAGGGTCCGCACTTTGTGTCAGGAACTTTTAAATGTTAGTTCATAATTGGGATTCGACGGTAGCACGAAACACTGAAAGACAAGCCGATGAAATATGGGCTAGATTGATGCCGAGCATTATTCAGGCCTTAGACGTGAGTACGTGTGGATGCACAGCAGGCGCATGGACCAGTCGATAAGGTAAGAAAATGTGCTACTTATGAGTTACTGCATAATTTGTTTATCAAGAGCAGCCACTGCAAAATATGTTGTTGGCGACAACTCTGTTTTCTGAGTAGAAAAAAATCCAGGCAATTTATTAAGAAGTAAATTTGATGAGATATTATTCAAATTGTTGGTGGTTGATCTCGATCATTTTAATAAGATGTGTTATGATAACGACGAACGACTCGTTGCCAATGTTGACTGGTGGTCAATTATATAAATCACAGCAGGTTTGTCAGTAGCATCGATAAGGTGCTGACTGCATAGTCTCTATCTGCAACGACTAAAATGATTAGAAGTCATTGGTAAAAAATATATATATTGTACTTAACTGGCTGTACAGGATTCTTCTTGGCTGCATACATATAACTATAAACAGATAGCTATTGAGGCCTCATTTAGATCATACGTTACTAAGCGCCTTGTCAGAGGTTGCTTCCTATCAGCTGAAGGCTATGCTACTTTACTACTTGACGTCCCGAGCAAGAGTGGGTGAGAGCTCGCTAGAAACTTAATGCAAGTCGCGGAGCGGCGCTAGCGGCCCTAGTCGCGACTCACTGGTCCAACGATACTAATACGGGTCGCGGTCAGTAACTGCAACCCCTAACAAGTGTTGTATCGAACGTTGATACCAAAATTCGATTTATCACTGACTGAGGCGATAATATATGCTACGCACCACGTCCTTTTGGCATTTTCCATGCCTTACACACGTTATGAACACAGTCCTGAAACACATTTTCGACGATCATTATTTGAAAAATGAGTTACAGTGGTCTATTATACGACGCATGCTACCAAACTGCCCATTTAATGAAGAAAATTGATAACTTAATACAGACAAGTTTGAAACAAAAAGGAAGAGTAGGTGGAACAGCTTGTTTAGAATGTAAGTCTGTAGTTAGGCATTGCGGTAAAGTCATGGGAATGTTTCAGGAGACAGGCGTCTCTGAAAAGATTGCTAGTTACGGCAACAACACTGCATAAGAACTCATGCCATCTTTAGAGCTATTCATAGTTGCAATAGGAGTAGCGTAAGGCGAGAAGTTTCCAACAGCTGTTTTTGTATGAGTGTACAGACTGGAAAGCCATTGTAATACAGGGCCCGAAGATACAGAGGTATGCTTAAATTGCTGTAGACTCAGTTTTCTTGTTTAACACGTGCTGCGTGTCCAGCAAATGGAAACTGCACTTTATTGTGGAACGCCACTTTCAGCTTCACGTGTATTCTGCCAGTACAGTACAAGTGTAGTAATATCGTCAATTAACTGTGGACACTATGAGCGCTGAAAGTGCGCTCTCTCCATCTCATAGAGGAGAAAGTCGAAATTCGGCCGTTGCACCAGAACAGTCACATTTCTGTGATCGCCCTTCCGATTAATAAAATTGTTTGTGCCTGATACAGAGCTACATCTTCATCTACATATATACTCAGCTAGCCACCAATCGGTATGTGGCGGAGGGCACAATTCGCGCCAACAAAGTCATTTCCTCCCCCCCCCCCCCCCCCCCCCCCCCCCCCCCGGTGTTCCACTCGTGGATCGCGCGAGAGAGAAACGACCGTCTGAATGCCTCAGTACAAGCTCCAATTTCTCTTATCTTTGAATGGCGATCTTTGCGCGATTTGAAAGTTGGTGGTAATAATATACACTCCTCAAAATGGAAAAAAGAACACATTGACACCGGTGTGTCAGACCCACCATACTTGCTCCGGACACTGCGAGAGGGCTGTACAAGCAATGATCACACGCACGGCACAGCGGACACACCAGGAACCGCGGTGTTGGCCGTCGAATGGCGCTAGCTGCGCAGCATTTGTGCACCGCCGCCGTCAGTGTCAGCCAGTTTGCCGTGGCATACGGAGCTCCATCGCAGTCTTTAACACTGGTAGTATGCCGCGACAGCGTGGACGTGAACCGTATGTGCAGTTGACGGACTTTGAGCGAGGGCGTATAGTGGGCATGCGGGAGGCCGGGTGGACGTACCGCCGAATTGCTCAACACGTGGGGCGTGAGGTCTCCACAGTACATCGATGTTGTCGCCAGTGGTCGGCGGAAGGTGCACGTGCCCGTCGACCTGGGACCGGACCGCAGCGACGCACGGATGCACGCCAAGACCGTAGGATCCTACGCAGTGCCGTAGGGGACCGCACCGCCACTTCCCAGCAAATTAGGGACACTGTTGCTCCTGGGGTATCGGCGAGGAGCATTCGCAACCGTCTCCATGAAGCTGGGCTACGGTCCCGCACAGCGTTAGGCCGTCTTCCGCTCACGCCCCAACATCGTGCAGCCCGCCTCCAGTGGTGTCGCGACAGGCGTGAATAGAGGGACGAATGGAGACGTGTCGTCTTCAGCGATGAGAGTCGCTTCTGCCTTGGTGCCAATGATGGTCGTATGCGTGTTTGGCGCCGTGCAGGTGAGCGCCACAATCAGGACTGCATACGACCGAGGCACACAGGGCCAACACCCGGCATCATGGTGTGGGGAGCGATCTCCTACACTGGCCGTACACTACTGGTGATCGTCGAAGGGACACTGAATAGTGCACGGTACATCCAAACCGTCATCGAACCCATCGTTCTACCATTCCTAGACCGGCAAGGGAACTTGCTGTTCCAACAGGACAATGCACGTCCGCATGTATCCCGTGCCACCCAACGTGCTCTAGAAGGTATAAGTCAACTACCCTGGCCAGCAAGATCTCCGGATCTGTCCCCTATTGAGCATGTTTGGGACTGGATGAAGCGTCGTCTCACGCGGTCTGCACGTCCAGCACGAACGCTGGTCCAACTGAGGCGCCAGGTGGAAATGGCATGGCAAGCCGTTCCACAGGACTACATCCAGCATCTCTACGATCGTCTCCATGGGAGAATAGCAGCCTGCATTGCTGCGAAAGGTGGATATACACTGTACTAGTGCCGACATTGTGCATGCTCTGTTGCCTGTGTCTATGTGCCTGTGGTTCTGTCAGTGTGATCATGTGATGTATCTGACCCCAGGAATGTGTCAATAAAGTTTCCCCTTCCTGGGACAATGAATTCACGGTGTTCTTATTTCAATTTCCAGGAGTGTAGATCGAATATCGGATCACGGAATTTAGTGAGCAGCCCCTTCTGTTTAGCGCGTCGTCTATATGCAAGTGTGTCCCACTTCAAACATTCTATGAGATTTGTAACCTCTCGCGATGGCTAAATGTACCAGTCACGAATCTTGCCGCACTTCTATGGATCCTCTCAATCTCTTGAATCAGACCCAACTGTTAAGGATCCCATACAGACAAACTACATTCTAAGACTGGACGAACTAACGTGTTGTAAGCAATTTCCTTTGTTGAACTAACGTATTGCAAGCAATTTCCTTTGTTGAACTAACGTATTGTAAGCAATTTATTTTGTTGAAATAATGTATTGTAAGCAATTTCCTTTGTTGAAGGAAGCATCGCTTCAGGATTCTACCAAAAAACCGCGATCTAACGTTCACCTTGCCCGTTACTTGTGTAATCTGATCATTCCATTTGAGATCACTTCGAATAGTGACACACAGATACTTGACGGATGTTACCGCTTCCAAAGACTGGGCACTTATTTTGTACTAGTTCATTAATGGGGACAAGTCGTTAAATACTGCTTGTCAAGTGTGTGATGAAATGGCAGCGCCTGATAAGCTAGAACAAAACTATAACGTGGCAGTAATATCTCAGTCTAATTTTGTTCAAAAATGTTCAAATGTATGTGAAATCTGATGGGACTTAACTGCTAAAGTAATCAGTCCCTAAGCTTACACACTACTTAACCTAAATTATCCAAAGGACAAACACACACATCCATGCCCGAGGGAGGACTCGAACCTCCGCCGGGACCAGCCGCACAGTCCATGACTGCAGCGCCTCAGACCGCTCGGCTAATACCGCACCTATTTTTGTGATACGTGTAAATATTCATTTATGGCTGTGGAGCTAATTTCAGCCTCACAGCAGCCAAAATACCTGTTTTCGGAGCGACCATACCATACCATACCATACTCCTTCAGCAGACGAGATTGGTATGTATTTAACCCGAATACACTGTGGAACATTAACAAAACCGGCAAACTGCAGGGACTTATTCCTGACTGGAAATGAAGGAAAAAGGTCCTAGGAACATGTGTCCGGAAATGTATCCTTGGGACGGTAGACGGCGCTGACGAATGAAAGTTCCTCTGACAACGTGTCGCTTGTTCCTTGTGTCTTGCAGGCTGTGTGACTGACGCAGCGTACTGTGAGCAGTAGAATGGTCCGGTATGCTTGTCGCGACCAAGCCGAGATGGTGTTTTTGTGCGAACGAGAAGTTTGAAACGGTCGAGTGGCAGCGCGTCTATACCAAAAAATGTATCCTCACCGACACCAACAACATCAAACAACGTTTCAAGCCCATTTTGGGCATTTGTGTGATCATGGGTCCTTTCAGACAGACGAACTTCCGGGGATATGGCGGACTGTGTGTACAGCAGATATGGAGGACAGGGTTCTACAGGATATCAAGGTGAACCGTGGTACAAGCTCCAGGCAAGCGGTCCGCCAACATGGTGAAGCCCAAAGTTCGATTATGTGTATCCTGCATTGCAGCCGCATCATATGGGGGCCACTTTGAACATCTATTGCGACATGGATGCTATGCAGCTCTGTACGGTGTTCCGGAATGATTTGTTGTTGGCGCAAGCATACCGTCCATTCCCGAACACATGTCCATAGGACCTTTTTTCCATTTCCAGACAGGAATTCTTCCCTGCAGTTTGTCGGTTTCATTAATGTTCACCCGGTATAGTAGTGACGGTGATCCGCTTCAGAGGTGGAAGCGTAGCAGCACTCTTTCCCATGCCGTGTAATTTACCGAGAAGAATGTTTTGTGTTCCAGCCTTTAATGTGGGCAGAGAAAGAAGTTTCAGAGCGCCATTGAACCTTATTTGGGACAGACGAAACAGAATCTATTTTAAACGAGTCGATTCATTGCAATTACGATACCAGGGAATAATTTGGTAATTTCAGGACAGTTTAACTTGGTAGCAACATTGTTTCCCTGCGAAACTCCAGTTTCCTAATAATCATTATCGCATAAAGCGATCTATTTTCTCTTAACTAAAGTGAGTGTAAAAATGGTTCAAATGGCTCTGAGCACTATGGGACTTAACATCTAAGGTCATCATTCCCCTAGAACTTAGAACTACTTAAAACTAACTAACCTAAGGACATCACGCAACACCCAGTCATCACGAGGCAGAGAAAATCCCTGACACCGCCGAGAATCGAACGCGGTAACCCGGGCGCGGGAAGCGAGAACACTACCGGACGACCACGATCTGCGGACGATGTGAGTGTAGTTCCATCAGCTGGTGGGAGTATGTCAGGAGCGACAGCAGTCTGCAGACACACAGAGCTATTAGTAAAACGGTCGTATCAACAACGTGGCGTGTGCTGCCCTCATCATGGCGCCTGTTCGGCCACAGCCTGCCCGCTTCGAGCATTCCCATTCACCCAAGGAATGCACGTGTGCCGTGGGCACGAGCAAATACGAGCAAGCGAAATTCCTTATTTGCAGACCTGTAGTAGCTAACATCCCACCTTAGAAATTACGGGCCGCACCAGAGCAATCTCTAGTGTGGTTCCAGGCTATCGTGGATGCACACGATCGTCACATCGAGCAGCGCTTTTTCGCGCTTCAATATTTTTTCTGTACACTGGTTTACTTTGGTTAATTGTATGTTGCAAACAAGTGAGATTAATTATTACTATACTGGAACTGGCTTCTTATCAAATGAATAATTTTGTTACTGTAACTCAGTAGAATGCACATCATATCCATCTGTGCTAAAACTACCGTAAAAATGTTCTGAAATTATTTCTGTTATCAAAAATAATGAAGTTACTGCATGCAATGCTTAAAGAACCTCAAACCTTGCAGTGGATCTTTCGTGAACATTAAGTATTAATTAGTTCCACGGCTAACATTAGAACATGAGACTATCATTATTAAGCAGAAAATGATTTTTCTATAACTTTTACCAGTTCATAATTTTTTCAGAGCAAGATTTCCTTTTGAAGTATTTTAACTTTCTGAACTTTTTTGAGGAATTTTTCATGTGGTTTCGAAAAATCTCAGCTACTTTCTTTAAGGAAATAGATTTTTGCACAGAAAACCCACATTTTTCTTTATGGTATATTCTGTTCTGTCTTTGTAGACTGTTTTCCACGTTGTGACACCCCATGACTGAAGTGTCTGGCAGTATTGCTGAAGGTCTTTCTCCTTTGTTCGCTGTCTTTTTTCTTGGTTACGATTTCTCAAATGGCCTGACTTCTTCAGGCGTAGGAAGACATAGTTGGCCACGAGATGTAATATTTTACATGGCAGGAATCGGTACTGTCAGCATAGGCCATCCACTATGATCTTGAGCAGTTAAAGGGCTAGCTCCAGCAATTAAACCACGAACAACAGAACTAAGATTGGATCTACCTGTCAGACACGAAGGGAGAGAGTCACTACCGGTGGGAATGATCCTCTTTAAGGGTGACATGCCTGTCACTTTGAATCCAGTTTCTTTCTCGGATACTTTGGCGTGTGTTAAATCGGAAGTTTACGGTTGCTACGGTCACTATCGGTAGAAATGTCCCTCTTTAAGGCTGAAATGTCTGTATTTTGAATCCAGTGTCTTTCTGGGATGATTTGGCATGTATTAAGTCAGAGGCTTGCAGTTATTAGTGATAAACCGATAAGCAGAATTCGTAATGAGTTCAAATAGCTTCGGGGATTTTAATAAAATAAGCAAAGTAGAAACATTTTATACCCTTCTTCTATATTGCTGAGATTTCTGCAGTTAGCTGAATACAAGAATATTAGTACCATTATCAAAAGGCACAGTTTGAAAAAAAAAATCTCTTCCCGAATTTTAAATAAAATGTACATCGATCGGGTGTCTACTAAGAGGCACACATACTGTTAAGATCAGTAGATGATTCATGATTGAACTTTGTGGAACACAAACTGTGCTTATGAGACCTGAGTTTCTCCCGGCTTACACAACGTTCAAATAACTTACGGGAATGCAGTCGGTTGATTTCGTCGACAGCAGTCGGGCGATATTCGGTGTATACCTGTCGAAATATCGGCGGATGTCGATGACGTGACCCGGCTGCATCCCATTTAGTTATCTAAACTCACTGTGAATTCTCCTTACGTGTCTTAGCAGTAATAATTGCAAGCCTCTGACTCGAGACAAGCCAAAGCATCCAAGTGCAGACCATACAGGTAAGAAAGATTAAATGGTGACATTGTATAGATTAGCAAATTTCGGGCTACAAGAGATTCCTGGCTACAAGAGGGCATGCTGAAAAGTAGAGCCTCCTTAGTATTGATGTGAAAGCTCTTACAGGTTTTTAAATAGAAAGATATTTATTAACATTTCACATCTTTATTCTTCATGTGTACATATTTATTTCTCGACATAGCCAACAAGGTGAAGAACACATTTCTGCCAACGAGAGACCGGTTTGTTGATATAGTCACTGTGGAATGATTGACTTTATTGACGGAGCCACAACTTCACCTCTGCTTGTACCGATTCATCATTATCAAAGTGAAGTCCCCGAAGATGTTGTTCAAATTTTTGAGACAGATGAAAATCGGGTAGGACCAAGTGGAGAATGTTGCCGCACTCGAATTGTTGCAGAAGTCACAGCACTAGTGTGTCACGGTGAAGGGGAGGGTGTTCCATGCATGGATGAACTCCAAGATCGTTCTTTCAGTTGTCTGAGCTGTCTCTCAAACAGCGAAATAGTTAACTTACACGCCACCATGTTACACGTTACAATTTGAAGCCCTCTAACAGCAGAGGGATGCAACTTGCGTCAACCAAGTGGGAAGATCGGCTAAGCAGTCTGTAATACCTCAAACGACATTGAGAACAGAACAAAAAATCGGAAACACTACTTTCCAGCACGCCCTCGCGAGACACGGCTGAAGAGATTTTACACACCTGCAAAGAAACACATTATTTCACATCCCAAACAATGAGATAGAGCGCTTCTAACTAATAACTGCATGCATCTATAGATCAGTGGGCAGCTGCTGGTAACTACTGGTGTATATCAAATATTCATCAACAACAATAAAGAGTTACGTGAAATATATGCTTCAGTTATTTATTTGTCTTTCTGGTTCAGTGTTTTTAATTAACGATTTCTTCCTTCAGTTATTGTTATTCCATACCTTGGCATTAACTTTGTTAGAAATTCCAAACATTTAAAAATATTTTTGTGTGAATATTTTTCGCAGGTGTTAAATGGATCATATGCGATGTTCAACATGCTTTACGGGCTACAAAGTAACAAATAATGTCCCAGTTGGCTATACTGGCATCAAAAACTGACCTTACGTCTCAGACCAACGATTTCCACCGTATTCTACAGGTTTGGAAAAAACAACACATTTGCCGCTTTAATCATCACCTATTGTCACTTTAATACCTAAAAATGCTAGTGCACGTTTTGCATTATCTTGGACGGGTTCGACACTGAGAACTGTTGCTTGTTGTGAAAAATTGTAAACAAATTTATAGAGTAGCAAAAATCGACTATACAAATTCGACGAGTAACAGGAAACATATTGTAACACATATGTACACACAATCATTGAAGTTGTTTCCTCAATATAAGAAAAACTATAGCTTCTATTGACGTATGTCTAAAGAAGTGCTTATGATTAGTCTGTGTTTATGATGGTCATTGGCATGCTTATGAGCTGATGAGAGAGGTGACAGAGGACAGAATTATTTTGACCAGTGAAAATGACCAGTGAAATTATGAATTATGTCCTTCATTTGGTATCAGTATGTTGAAATGTTTTCTTTTATTATGCTTCAAATATCGGCCACTAAAAGCTTTTGCTAGAAGCTCTTTGGTAAAATTGTTGTGTAACATATTAATTATTACTATCTCAAAGTGAAATAAAAAATTAGATATATGTGATAGGTGGAAAATATAAAATTTCATTAAACTTACCTGCATATATTGCTTCAGCTTCCTATTTAGCAACCGATACTATTCTTATTTTTATGTTTTAAGTATTGATGTCCTTCATTAACTCAATATTTGCTTAAAGACAGTCTGTAATTAAGATATCCTGACAGACAGAAATGGGCCTAGCTTATTCATCACTAGGATGTGGGTACTACCATGGCTGAAGTTAGGCTGATCAGCAAATCCGTCACTAGTGTTCATTAAATTTATTAGGATATTATATTTATTTAAAAACCACACAAAAATGTGGACTCCATTTATTATCACACATACAGCACTATATGAATTGATGAAATCATTGCAACAAACGGCGTTTTAGCGCAATTTATTAATGTATCAGTAACAAAACAGTGTACAATATATGCTGCACTGTGAATTATTAGTTTTGGGCAAAACGTCTTTCCTCTTGTAGTTTGTGTATTTTCTGTTTTTCATCCTGGCTTCCTTTGTAATATCACATTTATGTTTGCTGCGAACGTCTTTCCTCCTATTTCTTGAGAGTTCTACATCATTCATATTAGATATGCTTTAACAATGCACAACTAATACTTAAACAATGTAATAATGTAATGATAACTGAGTACAATTTAGTTGTACGACAGTCACATAACGTTCATGTATATTATTGACTGTCAGCTTTTTAGCAGTCAGGTACAAGACTCTTTGAAAACAAACTACCAAGGAAACCAACGGGAAATCAATGAAAATGTTATTTCCACTCATTAAGTGTAGAAACGACATGAGGCGCTTCTGAACAAAACATTAAAATTTACTATCTCGTAACACGCAAACACGCAAACCATTAAGTAAATATAAGGTACTTCTATCACAACCAAAGTCGCTACCTTCAACGATACATAATACGCCATTATCTCATTTTTCAAAAAATTTCGACATGAGAGATTTCTAATTCAATCGAATAATTAATAAGTTTGTCGAGTAATTTATAAGTTACAAAAACTACGCCTTGATGCTGCTTTAAAGAGATACATTTTTAACCACTCTACTCCGCCCAAGAGCTACGCCTCTAGTTATGTCTGACCTTTTCCTTTCACTTATACGAGGTGTGGCTATAAAACCACGGGACTGATGATGTTACTGAGAGAATGGGCATACACCAAAGATGAACGATCAATGGCTGTGAACCGTTAAGCCGTCTCAGTCGAATGCTGCATCTCTGCTATCTGCAGACGAAACAGTGTCGCTGTGGCCTTCGTTTGTGTAAGAGCTGTTGTTTTGCTTTATTGGAAAAATTGTAAGTATAGTAACAGTGGAACGAATTGTCATGAAGCTTCACATAAAAATTGGAAAAAACTGCTGCTGAAACCAATCTTTTACTAAAACAAGTGTAGGGTAAAAACTGTTTTTCAGGTACGCAAGTTTATGAGTGGTTCCAGCCTTTCCAAGATGGCCGAAAAGAGGCTGAAGATGGCTCACGCCAGAGATGCCCTTTAGCTTCAAAAACGGATGGAAATATCGATCTGACCGTCGGCTGAGTATTCTATCGATTTCTGAAACTGTAGGAAATGACACAGAATGTGCAAGGAAAATTTTACATAATTCTCACCATCGAACAGGAAGATACTCTAAAAATGCCTGTTCGGATGCTTTGATAACATTGAAAATCATCCGAATATCTTGAAAAGGTGATAACATGTTATGAATCTTGAATTTCTACTTATGATTCAGAAACTAAATGCCAATCCGCACTGGAAGGGCCCCACTTCATCGAGGCTGGAAGAAGCTCCAATGATCATACCAAGATTCAAAGCGATGATGAGTGGTTTTTTTTTCGATATTCTTAGAATTGTGTATCTTCACTGACTTTCTGGGCAGGCTATTAATCAACATTACAGCAATAGAGTAAGAACACGTCATGAGTAGTGCATCAAGACTCTGCACCGGCTCAAACTCCATTGTCTATTAAGAGGCTTCTGGTGAAATACAGCAACCATGTCTTAGACCACCCATCTTATTTACCTGACCTAACACCATGCAACTTTTAACTATTCCTCAAGGTCAAATCTGTATTAAAAGGAACAGTATTTCAGTATTTTGAACCAGTGAGAGACAAAGCGGCAAATTTCGTCAAGGATTTCACGGAGGAAGACTTTCAGCACTGTTTCCACGAATGGTGAATTCGAGTGGAATGTTGTAGGGTCAGAGGTCTGAGGGTGGCTAAATATGTATGGTTTTGAAGTGTTTTACAGGAATTGTTCCATTATTTTACAGCCACACCTCTTACCTATAGCACACAGATAACAGTACACGCTGGGACACAGGGCAACACAAAACCCTTCTTCTAGTCAAGCAGAACAATAGGGCCTTGTGTGCTAGGCTAGTGTGGGTGGCCCGAGTTCTGAGTGCGGTATACATAGGGTGGCCAGAAAGTCCCCTTACATGTGTAATTATTTCATTGTAACATTAATAAAACATATAGTTAACCGTCAGGGACCGATGACCGTAGCAGTCTGGTCCCTTTAATCCCACAAACCAACCAACCAAACAAGTTAATCGTCAAAAAACTCAGTATGTGCATCACAGTAATCCCTGCACAGCCTGATACGCCTCTGGTGGTTTAATTCATCGCCCGCTACTTCATCGGTGGACACTGGCAGAAATACTTGCAGATCTGAGCCCATTTTCTTGTGGAGTTGCATTGTGCCCCTTTTAGTCTGCAGCACGTTATCTTATCGACTTAGAGGGGCAACGCATCACTGACGCACTAACTTTAGCATATGTTTCCCTTCGGGTTGATGGACGACCACAGCAGAAGGATGAAGGGAGTGGGGGAGGCGGGAGGGGGGAGAGTTTATCCAAAACACTTCCCAGGTGAAAAACCTTCTTCTCTCACGCTGTCAGTCTGATGACTTATTGGTTCCTTATATTACCGCACCATTCAAGAAACCTATCCATCACCCGTGTAATACTTTCTCTGTTGTGTTTCCGTTTATGGAGTCACACACTTGTCACTAAGCGCTCGTAAAAAGTGAAGTGGCTGTAATCCAATTAAAATCACTTGACAGTTGTCATTTGACAGACTGGAGCTGGTTTCCCCCAATCAGAGGTCTCTTTGTTACTCTTGAACCGTTCGCCGTAACAAACTGCCACAACAATTGGTCATTTCACTTCGCAATCCTTACCTGGCTTTACTCCTTGATATGTTTGGATCCAGAATACTCTGTCTGGTCCTTTTATTTCGGATTTCATCACCTGTGATAAGCCCATGAAAACCGACACACACATACACACACACACACACACACACACACACACACACACACACACACAACGATGCTAACGAAATACACAGTCTCAGAGACAGCGAAAACCAAGTACTGCTGGATCCTTCCGAACAAGATACGATTCGGTGTCACATATACAGTTATTATAATCACAGAGATCGGCTGACAGTAAACTGCGTGATGCCGAATTTTTGAAGGCTGCAGGGCACTGATCGTTGTCTCAATCTTGTTGACCTGGAACAGTGTCCGTCGATCGGGACGACTTCCATCTATAACTGTTAAAAACAAACTCCTCGCTTGGTTGATTAGTTTCAGACACTATCTAACTTAGACTGATACCAGTGTATCCATGTAGCAGCAGGCCGGAGTAAGTCTGCCGGTCTTCTTTACTTCGAACCACAGTGACTGCAACACTCAGTACCGCTACAACTCCCTTGATCTGAAACAATTAACCAATTTTGCTTCGCATGTTCGCGACAGGCTGATAAGCTTACGCGAACTTGATAGTTGTAGTTCTTATGCCAGGTTTGGGAATGAGTGTTTAAACTCAGATAATAGGATATTTTGAATTGTAAATTCCATCACTCAAGCCGATGTCACATCATAGTTTTGCGAGGATGTTGATTTATTAATTAATACAGCGTCGTCAAGGGGTCGCCACGGTGTTTTAATTCAACAACTAATACGACGTACTTCCCGAGATAAAATCCTCTTCTGACTACGTACAGAAAGCGTCGTATATCGGTGTAAACTTGCTGTTCACTGATAACAAAATCACTAAATCACCTATAATTTCTGTGTTCTCTCAAGAAATAGTTGATTTCACAATTACACAGTAAATATCCATTGAATGACCTAGCCGACACGAAGCATTAAGGTTATATTGGAGTTTATTGAACTTCGTAATTATTTAAACCTGAACTGAAAACACACCGATCTGTCATTCAGGGTCTTGAATCTATTTGCATGAGCGATTCTGACATTGACTACAGCTTCCGACTACACGACGTAACTGTAAGTTCACCGTGATCGCGTGTATCTGTTTCCTATTCAAGGTTAATAATAGAGTTTATGTCGGCAGTTGGTATGTTGCTGTATACTTTGATGTTCGTGACAATCACAGATCACGAAGGCTAAGTCCAGGCGTTAATCAGGTATGACACGATTTACTTTTCTTTCATATATAATAACTGCTCCGTTGTCTGCCTATACCGTAAATGTTATTTTACTTCATTTCGAAATTCTGACTAGTACGTCAAGTCGATACTGGAAATTTTTTTAAAACTTCAAATCGGTTGAAACAATCTAGTAGCTTTCAATAGACGTACTACTACTGCGGCGTCTACAAAAGAAACTGAATTAACATCTCCATTGCAGTGTTACATTACAGTCGCAGCGAACCTTCAGCTCGATGCGGCTGTAACTCTCTTCTTGGATAAATACTATATCTGATCTATTTATGGTCTAAGCGTTAACCTTTGTAAAGAATATATTTTGAATTATTTATTTAAAGGTTTAGGTTTCGTATCATCTGATAGTCTTTCATTTAGTCCTTTCTTTATAACAACTGTTATTTATTGCATAGTATTCCTGTTAGTCAAACTTGCAATAGTGTTAATTTTGTTGTCAGTAGTTCCCGCCAGTGTCAGGATAACTAATTTTGCTATTTATTTTGCTACCAAAGGGCTTTCGTTAGGGGTTCCATGTTTGGGGTGTTACAGCTACCAGAGTCATAAAAATAACGACGTAGTATACTGGCGAAGAAGCGCAATGACTATCGTATTAACCTGACAGGTAGGAGGTCGTAGGATCACATCTCATTACATGAAATGAATTTATTTTTATTTTTAAATCTAATCAAAATACTTTGATTATTATTTTCATCCAATGATTAAGTTTAAATGTATTTCTTTTTATCTGTAATATTTCGCCGCGTCATTTTCATCATTCTGTTAGCTTCTTTGCTTGCTCTTATTTCTTTTCCTATCATTCTTTTGTCGTTTAATATCGGTCTGCGTTGCCTATAACCTGCAACCAAATGCCAATCAGAACTGCTCGTATGTTTGTAACGTGGCAGCAAGTGTAACCCGTGTGAGAATAGTTTCAGGTAAGCAATGATAGCGAGAAATTAGGCTTTGATTTCAGCGCTGGAACTGAAATTTTTCTTTCTTGAGTTTACTTATAGAGGTTAGCTTTATTTCCGTGAAATAAGCAATTGTGGTTTTAGTTTTCATGTATACGCTGGACATCACAATGTTGTGATTAGACTGGGACAGGAGTTGAAATTCAGAGCTACCATACACGTCGTCTGCCGCAGGTCAGTCATCGATCACTTAAATACAGATGTGGACAAAGCATCTCGCATTTCCTCGTACCTCGCGGTGGCGGCTTCCAACTGTCCCACATTACATTTGTGAAGTGACACGCCCTGTTAGCTAGGTGGCAACATCGTATTAGAAAGTGACAAGCGGCCACTGTCAAGTTTTTTTAATCAAGGATAGTATCTGCCACTTTTCTTCACCAATTGTGGGATGATGAACAATGAACTGGTCAATACACAGACTTTATTTTAAGCGGCAGTAACGTTGCGATTCACGTGAAGACCACCCCTCCCCCCCCCCCCCCCCCCGCACCACTTGTTGCCATATCAGTAATCAATACAAGGTACCTCCCTTTTAGTTCAGTTGCAAAGGGACTCTTTGTCAAATTATTGTAGGTGGAGGTAGAGCGTAAACACTAAGAAGGATGGGGTGGCAGTTCCACCTGGAGCGCCAGAAAATCTAATAGACGTAATTATAAGGTAAAGGGCCAATGGCACTCGCTCTATATAATTTCCGGGAGGAAAGACAGGAAGGCAGGGTGGGGAGAGGGAAGTTGGGGAAGGAATTCTGTCGGTAGAAGATGGGAGGATCCATAGTTTTATTGTACTGTGACTTCTTTCGAGAAGAGGCTTGACTTTCTACGGGTGCTATTGATCTTAGATAAACCTTACATTTCAATGTGAGCAATTACTGGACATTAATAAAATACAGTCTCATTTAGTTTACACTAACCTGTCCTCCTTAGTCTTTGCTCTTTCCTTTATTTCCTGTTTTCAGAACATTTATTTTGCTGTTGCTGTGTTCCAGTGTGGATAGAAATGTTTATGTGTTTCTGTGTAGATCTAGCTCACCAATCATTGTTGGTTATTAACTGTGCCAGCTTAAGTGCATCTGACGTTGTCCGAATGCTGTCGGTGGTAGTTTTGCAGTACGATGGTTACATTAACAGACGCCTGGTCCAGAGCTGTCGGAGGGGGAAAATGACGTGCTCTTAGGAAGTTGCCCATGTCCTTTGGGGAGAGCGTCTTATACCGAGGCTGGCGATGAGACTTATTTCAGTCTGCAATATTGGTGGATGGTGTTGGGGCAGGTGAACGTTAACAGCTTTATTCAACGGCGTAATTCTTCTGCACCGCAGCACAAACCGTAATGTTCCCTACATAATTTTCTGTATCAGGAGCCTGACATTGGAACAATCTACCTCAAAATATTCTACATCTACATTTTTTTCACTAATCTGCAATTCACACTTAAGTGCTTAGCAGAAGTTTCATCGAACCACATTTCGGCTATTTCTCAACCGTTAACTAAAGGATTACCGTATTAGCTCTGATTTCTCTTATTTTATTACGACGATCATTTCTCCCAGTGTAGTTTGGCGACCATAAAATGTATGTTCACATTCAGATGAGAAAGACGGTGATTGGAATTTCATGAAAGCATCTCGCTGCAACGAGAAACGGTTTTGCTTTAATGATTACCATCCGAACACGGTCATCATATCCGTGACAGTTTCCCGTTTATTTCGCGATAATACAATATGAGCTGCCCTTCTTTGGACTTTTGCGATGTCCTCCGACAAATTTATGTGGTAAGGAACACATACCGCAATTCTCTAGCAGAGGATAGAAAAGCGTAGTGCACACAATTTATCAGACCTGTGGCGTGTTCCGCAAATAAAACACAATCTTTGGTTTGCCTTCCCCACAACAATATCTGTTAGATAGTTTCAATTTAAGTTGTTCGTAATTGTAATTCCTAGTTATTTAGTTGAATTTGTGTGATTTATCGAGTAACCGAAATTTATCTGTTACCTTTTTATCATCTTGCGGATGACCTTACGCCCTTCCTTATTCAGAGGTGACTCCCACGTTTCACTACATGGAAATATCGAGTCTAAGTCATTATTATGTTGGTTTTGATTTTCTGATGACTTTACCTGACGGCAAATGACAGCATCATTTGTAAACGCTCTCAGAGGAGCTGCTGAGGTCGTCTCCTAATATTTTTTTATAAAGATAAGGGACAACAAAGTACCTATAACACTTCCTTGGAGAACACCAGATCCATTTCACTCGGCGATTTTCCGTCGGCGACTACCATTATCTGTCAGGAAATCCAGCTGCGTAACTAAACGACGCTCCATAGGCAAGCAATTTGAAGCCTCTGTGAGGAACGGTATCAAAAGCCTTCTAGAAATCTAAAAATATAGAGTCAGTTTGACATCCCTTGTCCTTAGGACTCATTACTACTTGCGAATAACGACCTAGTTGTGTCTCACAAGAAGCACATTTTCTGAATTCGTGCTGACTGTGTCTGTCAACCGCTACCTTCGAGATAATTCACAATGCTCGAACACAGCATATGTTCCAAGATCCTACTCCACATCGACGGTCAGTGATATGGGTCTGTATATCTGTGGATTAATCATATTTCCATTCGGGAATATCGGTGTGACTTGTATAACTTTCCAGTCTTTAGGCACTAGTCTTTCGTCGAGGAAGCGGTTATACACGATTGCTATGATGCGGCTATTGTATCAGCGTACTCTAAAAGGAAGATAATTTTTATGCTATCTGGACAGGAAGACTTACCTTTAGTAAGTGTTTTAAGCTGCTTCGCTACAACGAGTATATCTGCTTCTATATTACTCATGTCGGCAGCTGTTCTTGATCGAATTGTGGAATATTTGTTTCGTCTTCTTTGGTGGAGGGATTTCGGAAAACTGTGGTTAATGATTCCGCTTAGTATCATTCTCGTCGGTGATATTGGTCTCGTAAAGAGATGGTATTGAGTGGGTCTTACCGCCGGTGTACTTTATATAAGACCAGAAGTTTCTGTCAGATTTCAAGACAGTGTTTCGCTGTGGGGGAGGTGGGGGCTATTAAATGTAGTGACGTCCGCGCTAAGTTACGAACTACGGTAAAACATCAACCATCATGGAGATTTTCTGATATTTTAAATTTGGCTTGCTTTTTTCACTGCTTCTGCAACAGTGTTCTGACCCGTTTTTAGTACCATCTTTTATTAACTTATTCGGGATAATTCTCTCAACTGTCTCAGACGCTATGTCTTAGAATTGTAGCCACATGTGGTCTGCACTTGCATAGTTAGCTCGGAAGAAGTCGATACTGTCTTTTAGGAACACGTCAAGCGAATTTTTATCTGCTTTTTTAAAAAGGAATATTTGCGTTTACATTTCGTGGCTTTGAATGTTGCGATAGTCAGTCGCTCTACAACGACCTTGTCGTCGCTAACCCTTGTATCCGTCATGATGCTCCTTATTTGCTCAGGATTATTTGTTGGTAAGAGGTCAAGCATGTGTATTTCAAATGCTGAAACTTCGAGTGGGCTCGTGAACTAAATGCTGAAAATAATTTTCCGAGAAAGCAGTTAGTGCAATATCGTCGATGTTTTATACCTACTACCATCACTGAAAATACATTTTCGACAATTTATCGAGGGTAGATTTAAGTCACACCAACTATGATTGTCTGAGAGGGGTAACTATTTGAAATAATAAGTTTCCTTTGAACTTTTCAGTGCCTGAATCACCTGAATCGGAGGGCTGGTAAGAGGACATAATTATCCATTTATTTCGGTTGTCAAATATAACCTTTACCCAAGCTAACTCAGAGGAACTGTCGACTCGAAATTCGCTACAAGATAAACTACCTTTACCAGCAATGAACACGCCGCCACCAACTGTATTTAATCTATCCTTTGTGAACACCGTTAGCTCTTTTGTGAAAATTTCAGCTGAACTTCCCTCTGGCCTTACCCAGCTTTCGGTACCTATGTAACGTTATGAGCTTCAATGGTTCCTATTACAGCTCGGAGTTCTGGTTCTCTCCCAACACATCTACGATAGTTTACAACCAAAATACTGACTACTGCTAGGTCTACAATATTCCTGTGCTCGTTATGCTCCCCTTGAGATAAGTCTTTTCTGCACTTTCACTTTCCCGAGACCCTTTAACCCAAGAACAGCCCTGTCCATTACACACAGCCCCTACTACCAGTGCAGCCGCCTCCTGTCTGTATGTAGTGGACACCTGACCTATTTAAAAAAAAAAAAAAGAAACAAAAAAAAAACACGTCTATGGCTCAAGTCAAGAACTCTGCAATCTACACGGCTGCAGAACCGTCTGAGCATCTGATTCAGACCCTCCTCTCGTCTCTGTTCCAAAGGTGCTCAATCGATTCTGTCAACGATGCTATCAACGATGCTACAGATAGTGAGCTCTGCCTTCATCTCGAAGGCAAGACTAGCAGACTTCACCACGTCAACCAGGGCTGCCGCAGAAGCGGGCCCATCGGAGTACTCGAGGGACATGCTAGACGTACCTTGCATTCCCATGTCTGCTACTCCACAGAGATGCCCATTTGTTATACCGCCTAGTTGCATGCCTGAAGCCAGCATCACCTGTATCTGTAAGCGAAGGTTCACCAACTCAGCTTGCTTCAGAACACGACAATCACAGTCCCTATCCGTATTAAAGGAGGCGGAACTACAAACTAGACAATAATTAAAATACGAAATTTTGGCTACTGGATACGCAAAGACGCTATAACTTTAATTTAAGATTTCAGACTAATATGCAACCTCTAAGTAAAAACGTAAGTCCCTTATAGTTACTACAAGCTCGCTACAACTCACAAACGAAACACTGAGCCCAAATGTGCTACTGACTATATGGAAGCTACAGACCAGCTACCAAGTTTTACAACTGAAACTGGCAGCTCACACGAAAACAAACGCCTGACTTGAAACAAACGGCAGAAACATACATTACACAGTAATTAAAATACAGAACTATGGCAAGTAGATACCTAAACACGCAAGAAATTTAAGGACTTTGATTAAAATGGACATAGTAAGAGAAAATATGAGTCGCTTCTAATTATTACAGGTTCGTTACAACTCACAAATGAAACGCTCTTCTCTGATGAGCTGCTGACGATACGGAAACGGCTAGCCTACTACAGAGTTCTGCAACTGATACTTACTACCAACGGGAAAATAAACGTCTGTCGCTATACGAACGGCATAAATAAACACTACACAATAATTACACGAGACGTTAGAGAAATTAAAATCCTGTCTTATACCACAGTAGCCATCTCTTCCATGTATCTGTCGGCAGCTCATTGTCTGAAACCTGATAGTCAAGGGAAGGCAGGTAAAGATTACGATTGTGGAGGGGGCCGTAATCAGTTACTATTGGTTGCCTTTTACAGTTACACACATTTATTTTTAAAACAGTAATTCCAGACTCAAAAATAAATTTAAAAAATACCACACGTTGTTAATGAAGACATAAATAACTGTGTAAATAATAGTGTTTTCAGTGCGTTACAATTTAGCATAGCACCATAAAATACAGATACAGTTAATGTTAAAAAAAAGCCACTGTAATCACGGCTGAAGACCTTATACGCCATGAATGGCAATAAATTAAGAATGTTTAAGAACTCGCTGCAATTACAAGTTACAATTATTGAAATATTAAAGGTAAGTGGCCACAAACACAGCAGAAGGTATGAGACGCCCGGAATGACAGTAAATAAGGTTATAAGGCTTACTGATAAAATACAAATATCAAATTTTTTTTAGAGCAAATGATCACAATCACTGCTGAAGCCCTTTCACGCCAGGAACGGCAATTATATAAAAAATTTAGGAACCTGCTGTAAAACAGCAAATAGAAGCAAAGGTTAATTAAAAGAAACAAGCAACTGACCACCAAACGAGTGAAATAATATGATGGTAACTCTGTAACACAACCCTTACACTGTTATATTTATTCCAGAAAGCGATCAGAACTATCACCTAGACATACACAACGTTCTATGTAGGCATTATAAGGTAAGGTAATAAATAATACAATAATAAAACACAAGGACCAGGCACAGACGTTGCTCCAGGAATCGATCTCTGAGAAGCTCAGGCTTCAATCACTTTCGCAAGCAATGAGATAGGCAGCCAAGAATTCCATTCACTTCATTAGATGGTAACTCAAACTAGTGGCAGCCTAACGAATGACTAATGATAATCTTGCTGAAGCTAGCTGACGTCCAATAAACCAAATGCAAGAATGAAACAACATGCCAAAGCCGGAACTGGCGGACTGCACTACGCCCCCAGAATACCGTGCTTAGAGCGCCCGGAACGAGGCAGGAATCATTACCACCAGAGTAGAAGAATCACAAACGGCCTACAATCAAGAAAGCCGTCAAAACTGCACTCCTTACCGGGCAGCGGCGGCAAGGCGAGGAAACGTACTCTGCCGTTACGTACACTAGCCCCCAGGGCAGGTAACTGGGGCGTTAGCGGCCACCAGGCAGGAAAAATAACGCTGATTGAACAAATTGTAACAATCTGAACGTAGTAAACAGTGATAAGAAATCGAGGAAAGCTAATCAGATTCGCTTTCCTCAAGCACTCCACTCGCTGCTCTTCGCTTCGGCGACAGTACGAGCAGCAATATGAACCCAAGTCACTGGAGAATCGCGAAATGTCACAATAGTGGAGATTTGTCTACTTGAATTGAAATGCTCTCATCTTAAAGCCTGCAGGATCTGCTTTACGCTGAATTCGTGCACTCTTGTGACCGCAGTCCTTGTGTCCGGCAGTACATGCGCGCCGCTAGTGGTCCCAGCGTGTTCTCGCACTGCGCGGACCCGGCTCCTCCTGAGTTCCCAACCGAGCTTCAACACACACGACACGTAAAAACAACGAGTTCGTCCCAAATATAGGGCAACAGTTAGTACGTATCGATAACGGCCGCTGCTGCCACTAGCGGACAGGCAACACTTGTGAAACGAGTGACGTCAGTCAAGACGAGAAGAAGACAAACAACCGCAACCATGCCAACTAAAAGATACGGTGTGGCCTCCAACAGAGGGTGGAAACCTACAAACAGCACCAGCGCGAGCTGCAGCACGGCTCATTCGCTAACACTTCTTTCGCAACCTCATTTTACTGCTCCCTGCCTTTAGTTTTCTCTATTGAAATTTTGTTCTTCCCAATGGCCATTGTCAGTTTCATTTCAATTTTCTCCCCTTTTTATTGAACACCAAACAAGGCTTCAGATATGCTAAACTACTAATCAGTAACTTTCCTAATGCCTGCAGTATTTATTATTTTTAATAGCATTATCATCATCATTGTCATTCTTGCAAATTATTATTATTCAAATTGCTATACATAATATTAACGAATCTGCAACATTTTTAATGCTGCCATTATTTTATCATTATAATTAGTTTATACTATTATTGTTGTGACTTGGCAAGACAGCCAAGTCACAATGAGAGGAAGCCGAAAGGCACGCGTTAAGCTCACGCAGATTGGCGTGAGGTCTGGAACAGTTAAAGGAATTAATAGTAGCAAATAAAGTAAGTAGTTCATGTAATACTTAACTTTAATCCACAATTGTAGAACATCTCTCTTGAAGGTACATGTTATAACCACAATATAAAATAACATGAAATGCTATGGCGCCTTGCTAGGTCGTAGCAAATGACGTAGCTGAAGGCTATGCTAACTATCGTCTCGGCAAATGAGAGCGTAGTTGTCAGTGATCCATCTCTGGCTAAGTCGGCTGTACAACTGGGGCGAGTGCCAGGACGTCTCTCTAGACCTGCCGTGTGGTGGCGCTCGGTCTACTATCACTGACAGTGGCGACACGCGGGTCCGACGTATACTAATGGACCGCGGCCGATTTAAAGGCTACCACCTAGCAAGTGTGGTGTCTGGCGGTGACACCACAATTATTATTATTGTTATTACTGCCAACTTTTTATTTTTACTATAATATACATTATTGTTACTGTGGTTGTAGTGTAACACTTTTTATATGCATTGTTCCTGGTCAGATGTAAGGGAGAGCCTGAAAAACATAATCTGGTCGGGTTAAACAAGTAATAAATAAAGAAATGAAAAGAATGGTATATTCACAGCTAGTTCAGATGATAAGACAACCTGGTTATAAACCAAGACAAGGGGCACGTTCTTCAATGTGCACCTGTTTCAGCTTTAATAAAATATGTTATGTCTTCAGAGAAAGGATTGCTGTTTTACTGCCTACAGAATTCTCTTATGGGCCTTTGAATAACAATGCTGTGCTATACAAATAGACACTGTGTCGTGGACTGTTCGACTGTAGCTGCGAGATTAGGAATTTTTAATTAATAGTTTTCCGTCATTAGTGACAAATTTTGTTTTATAACTACTGCCCAAAGTGTTTCTGAGCAACAAATCCATTTTCAAGCACTTTGTGGATGTACTGGGAGTTACATCAGCTTCAGTTTCTCACCTAACAGTGACAGAACGGCACAGTCGTCAGATTTAACGAGGTAAATTGAACTTTAGGCGATATTAATGAAATAAAGCTACAGAAAGGATAGAAATAAGGTCCAGTAACATATTACGTGTGTTTGACCATGTGATTGAGGTCATCTGCATTAGTGAAAAACTTTCACATTTGCACTTAGATTTTCAAACTGTTCAATATGTTCATTAGAATACTACATGACTTGAGTCATAAAATTGACAGTATATTCACTTGATGTGTTACACTTCCTGATTCAAGGTAGCCTGTAATTTATATACTTTAAGAAGAAAAACGCTACGCAGCACGAAGGCATTGTCGGAATACGACGAAAGTAGGGTTAGGTGTGCTGTACTATACAAAGAACTGACTGCAATTTCAAAAAAGGTGAATAATTTATTTAAGAGAAAGATCCCAGAACGAGATTTTCACTCTGCAGCGGAGTGTGCGCTGATATGAAACTTCCTGGCAGATTAAAACTGTGTGCCCGACCGAGACTCGAACTCGGTCCCGAGTTCGAGTCTCGGTCGGGCACACAGTTTTAATCTGCCAGGAAGTTCCATAAGAGAAAGATCTTAACAAATTAATCAAGTCAGTAACTCTTTGGTACATCTCTGGCCCTTATGCAAGGAATTCTTCGGCTTGAGATTGACTGATAGATGTTGGTTGTCCTCCTAAGAGACATCGTGTTAGATTCTGTCCAATTATCGTGTTAGATTGTCAAAATCTCGAGCTGACTGGAGGACACTGCTCTTAATGCTCCAAACGTTCTCAGTTGGGAAGAGATCCAGTGACATTGCTGACCAAGTTAAGGTTTGACAAGCACAAAGACACGTAGTATAAACTCTCACCGCGTGCGGGTGTTCATTATTTTGTTGAAATGTAAGCGCAGGATGGCCTGGCATGAATGGCAACAAAACGGGAAGTGGAATATCGCCGGCACATGCCTGTGCTGTAAGGGTGCTGTGAGGTTGTAAGGAGCGACAGCCAAAGGTACCCGGCTATGAAAAGAAAACGTACTCCAGACCCTCTCTCCTAGTTGTCGGGCTGTGTGGCACCACTGTCCGGCGTCTTTCCAGACATGTCTATGGTTGTCACTGAGGCTCTGTTCGAAGCGGGACTCCTCACTGAAGACAATTCTACTCCAGTCAGTGAGATTACAGGCCGAAGAGATATCTAGAGACGCTCCAGATAGAGGTGGGATACTAAACTAACTGTCACCTGGCACGTGGCCTGACAAACGAGAGTGATAGCCAGGGGTGCCATTTCTTTTCACAGTAGGACCAGTTTGCTTGTCAAACCGCGGAACCCTGACACAACAGCGGTAGGTCGACGATATTCTACGCTCATTTTGTTGCCCCTCATGGCAAGCCATCGTGGCCCTACGGCTCAACAAGATAATGCCCGCCTGAACATGGCGAGTGTTTCTACTGCTGGTCTTCGTGTTTGCCAAACCGTACCTCGGCCAGCAAGGTCGCCTGTTGAGAACGTTTGGCGCATTATTGTCAGGGGCCTCCAAACAGCTCAGCTAACACGCCAGTTGCACATAATATGGCACGATATCCCTCGGGATGACACCCAACAGCTCTATCACTCAATGCCAAGCCGAATAACTCTTGCATAAGGGCAAGGAGCGGACCAACGCGTTACTGACTTGGTCACTTTGTGAAGCAAATTTCTCTTAAACAAATTATCCAATTTTTGTGAAATTGTAATTGTTTGTTTGTCTGCACATTTGCATCAAATACATTACATCGTTCCCCGTCCCATTCAGATAACTTCATTTTGGTGCGTCTTTTTCTCCGTCTCAGACTGTATACCAACAAGAATGGTAGCATTATGTGACCACGCTCTTACAATTTGTGCAACGATTGTGTACCTTTTCTGGTGGAAGGTGGGATGTCTGGCCATGCCGAATGAGGAAAGAGGGTGCACGAAATCCGAGTTGCGAAATCGTTGACTGGACGACGGCCAACTGTAGCGAAGTGAAGTTACTACTAGCTGAGTGCTGGCTTGTTGATGATGATGGACGGTTGACTGCAGTGGTACCATCTCATGGCCTTGGGATCAGCGTGCATGCAGCACTGGAACGTATGGTTTGCAGAAGTTGGGTTGCGTCTGCGCCTGTGTTTCCTATCATTTTGGACATGGGGTGGTGTGGCAAGACCAGCATCCGAATATGACTAGCTGTGCTAACAAAGTTAATGCTTCTGCAGGGACTGTGAGCTCTTGTTTTAATAATTTTCATGGAAGGGTTAAGTGCAGCCTTCCGTAGCTGATTGTGTTAGTGTAACTGGTAGCAGAGAATGTTAATAAATTCTTAAATGAAGTCTGTTGCAGCTGAGTGTGTTAAAGAGACCTGTCGTAGCGCATGATTAGACGCCTTCTTCATTACACCGACTGTTTTGGCGTTTTAAGTCATTGACAAGCGTTTACCTACATTAAGGTCCCATCTGAATGAGAGTGACGGCATATTCACTTGATGTGCGGATTTGCTTGAAGTACTTAATGCTGGAAAAGGATTGGTGTGTTCTGTGTCTAATTGTTAACGGTTTCATGAAAATGATTCAGGATGATAACTTTCAAGTATGTACGTGAGGATCTGGACAGGCTGTCTTGTATCAAGGTGAATGATAATGAGACCCAAGTGAATAGGATAACGTAAGCTGTGAATGTTAAACATTTGATTTTCAAGTTTCAATAACAGTTTCTGAAGTTTGGTTCTCAGCCTTGCTGTGTCATTATTTAGATTATTTAATTGTTATTTATTATGGTGTCGACTGGAAATTTGGTATTCCAATTCTTATTAACATTTTTTTTTTAAAATTGCTTTTATCCTGTTAGGGATTTGTGTTCAGGGAATTTTTGAACCATACGACTTGGTGCATGCTAGTTTACTCGTTGCAGATACAGTTAAAATCTGTTTCGAGAACTGTTATTACCCTTTCTTACGTTTTTATGATAAAATTAAATGTGTAATTATTGTTTTGGTAACTCAGACTCAATTAGTCGATCCCATCCTTTAATCCTACTGGCCAGTGCAGCCACAATACGCTACTACAATTTTGCAGCCAAAACGAACGATAATACACCATGCGAATGCGGTATTACAATTACTAAACTAAAGCGACCGAAAGGTATCATGTGACTACGCTGTTAGAATTTGCAGACCAACACGAACTGTGGTTCCATCACGTAAATATACTATCAATTTTATGTACATCTCACCTCGTTCGAGGTAAACAAAAATACACTCGATAACGGCTTTAAATGCAGCAACTGGTTGTCTTACCATGATTAAATCTGAGAGTAAAGACCATTTAAGTGGGAAAAACAGCCTGCATTTAACGAACTTATGGTCATGGTGTTACTACGAAAAAGATCAATCTGTGATCGTCTTCTGAGCTATCCAGCCTAAATGGGAAAATACTGCCTTCATTTAATTAGATAATAGCTTGCAGTCCGTGCATCTGACCTTGCAATATCGAAGTGCTGAGACTAGTAGTAAAAGTGGAGCGTCAGAGGATAATTGTAAATTTGCAAGTAATTCAAGTAAAAATCATTGAAATAATGGTGAATGGAGCCAAAATCTTCTACTGTGGAGTAATAACAACGTCAGGAATCGTGTATTCTTCTGATGGTTGGATTGACTGTGATGCCAACCATCATTATAGATTCACGAGCACAAGCTGATGATATTGATAAAAAGATATCACATACGAGGAAACATAGGAAAAGAGTAAACTTGCAAGGACAGGAAAGTGTATGAAAATTATAGCCTTGATAGATGGCAAAGCAGGTGAGGCTGAATATGGAAGAAGTACCTGAGGCTGTGACCGGGGGAAAGAGAGAGGAGAATCGCTACAAGTGTTCTGAGAAAATTCTAGAGCGACTAGTACATTGCTAGATTTTAATATGAAAATTTATGTGTCCCACTACGCAGATAAGAAAGTTAAATAGTATTTACCAAATTTTAGAGCGGATTAATGTCAGAAAGTATTGTTTCACAAGTGATATCCTGCAAATGGTACACACTTACTCTCAAAGTCAGGAAGATCTGGAAAGAACCCATCTGTCGTATCTGAACAACAACGAAGTTTGACGTAAAATTAATGAGAACGGAAGTTTTCTCTACGTGGATTCGAGATCTGTGTTTACCGCAAAACACTGTTGAACTATGTACAGCAAATATGATCTTTTGGAATACTGTTCACTTTCTATTTACCAGTCTTCAATTTATTCTGACGTTCTCTAGCAAGTGACCCTGACTTCGACAAATAATAAAAGTGGAACAAAGAATCCTAAAGGGCTGTATTTTCCAGAGCGTGTAAAATGCAGTTAGACATAAAGAACGAGTCTTGTGGCCAGAAAAAGGATATCGGAACCCCCAACGAGAGTGTTATGAGATCACGGGACGACCGGCTCTTTTGGAGAGCCATGAATAATACATAGGATGTATTTTACTGGCAAGCCCCAGTCTGCCAAAAGCTTGGCTGGAAATCATTCTCACTCGATTTGTTGCGCCTCATGCTGTGCAAGTACGCTATACGTCATCCTGACGTCAGCGCAGACTGTTTTTGAACGAAACGTAGTTTACTAAAATTTTGGTAGGTAGATTGTATTTCCCAAACTTGCATTTTCAGTGTCATTCGCTATTCGTGATGTCTGTCTTTTAGTAAACGTATTTTCGTATTACCACACGATATAAATCAACGATGTTTTCAGAAAAAATTCAATATGTTAAAATACACAAGTCAGTCTATCTAAAAATATATATTGTATCTACTGTAATGAATTAAATGAAAAGATGTCAGACATGCGGTTACTTGGAAACGAGATAATTCACTATGGTAATTGACCAGATTGTGTAAATCAGTACAAGTTAGTTATGATGACTATTCCTAATTTATTATCATAATCAAAAGAAGTGTGGTTACCAAAATGAACACTTTTCCAGAAACATAAGTGAGAAAATTTGTAAAATTTGTGCTATGCCTGAAAACTGGGTAAAGTCATAGCAAGGCTGTAGAAGCCCTGAGATGAAAATTATGCTGTCCATTACACAAAATTTTCACCCAAGAATTAAGTTCAGTAATGCAATATGACACTGTAGAAAATTACCTAGATAGTAAACTCGTATTTATGAACGCTGCATTTTAAGTGGCCATAGTAAAAAAAAATTGAATTCAAGTTGAAATGCGCAGTCCTACCAGTTATCCCATGAGCAAAAAGTATTAGAGCAATGTGGATTATTGCCTTTCTAGTCCAATGGGAATGTCCTGACTGTTCGATACAATGATATACAAAGCATGAGACGTCAAATAAGCATACTTTCTATTTATAAACATTACGTCCCACCTTCTTGCATCAGTTTCGCAACCTATCTTATTTGCTGAAAGTCATACACGGAAATGTAAAGAATAATATCCGTAGTGATTGTTACTGTTGCTGGAATATACTGCAATGAGAAAATAATGAAGCTCCACCACTGGAGAAAGCCAAGCAACTCGTTTTCAGATCAAGTGATAGTGTATCAGCTGTCGAATACAAATCGAGTACATTTAAAAAGGAAAATGGCTAGCAATGAGAAAGACTGTGAGGAGTGTTTAAATGTAAATTCATCCAACTTATCTAAGCAAAGTGAATAAGTCGTAACGATATAAGTATTACTTCTGTCTGAAGAACACGTGACATACGAGATGTGAACAAAGTGATCCACTATAGAGCACAGATAGAATGATTAAACTGACTGTATTTCTGTTCAGATGAATTAGCAGCAAGCAGACACTGTATCGAGCCTCGAAATGCACTCACCTAATGAGGAGCCGATAACCAAATATGACACGAAAGTACAACATGGAAAATCTACAGCAATTTCGCTATGCGAGTCAATAGTCTAGGTAAGGATTAATCATGCGTTCTATAGCAAGTGTGCATTTTATGCACGCATCCTAGCAATACTTCATAACCTTACGGAACAGCATCCAGAAAAGCGGCAATTAACACCAACACCGTTCTTCCTCTACCCTCTAGTACACGAGGGTAGTCAGTTCAAAACTCCAACTCAGTGTTCCTAAAGCAAAGGACAGCGATCGTATTGGTTGACTCACCCGGAAACCCAAAGCATACTTCCTGCAAACGTCACAGACTACGCCACAACGAAGCTATATATCTTTGCGTTTATAGTATAAAGGTCTTCCTCATATCCAGATCTTACAACTCCAAGCGCAGCAAAAAGAAGAACTCTTATAGACCTGAATTGATCGCATCCTCTGGATTTAGATTGTCTATAAATGGAATTCTTGAATCACCTCGTAATCCGTCTAGTGTATCGTGACAATAGCCCTCCAGTACGCCCATTAGCAGTTTAAATAAGTTCTTAACTTTTCGATTATCTTACCTGCAATCATGAGCAAGTAGCTCTTTCCCAGAAATGAAGATCTGTATGGAAGAGAAAGAGCAGTTCCAGAGATAGGGGCAACGTACGTACCTACAGGTACTTGGCGAAAAAAAAAAGAAGCGTTCAGTGTTTCATTTCAGAGGATGATAAAATGAAAAAAATTGGATCTTTATGGTAAACTTTTAACACGATATTTGATCAATAAGACAAGCAACTAGATACAAAAAATGAAGCAGCATTTTCTTCTACCTGTACGTAATCATCTACAAACATTATACAGAGTGCCTCGAACCATTTGGCTCAAATCAAAACTTGTGACAGTGCGTCCTCAGTTGATTATATTGTGAAAGGGAACCAATGGTCGGATATCTATATTTATTCTGTTATGTACATATACAATGTACAATGCATAACAACAACATAGGTCATAGTAATTGAAATGCCTCCCTGTTTAACGGGTCTACGTTACCTGGGGTCCATGCGAGACGTGCCGCCACAGTTCTTGGAGACTGTACCCCTTGTTGTTCGCGAAAGGATGTGATTTCAACAAGATGGTCCACCACTCCACTTCGATGCTAATGACCGCGATGACCTGAACAACACGTACCCTCATCGTTGGATTGGAAGGGAAGGTCCTGTTTAATGTGCAGCGCGACCGCCAGATCTCACACCTCTGGATTTTTATTCTGGGGTTATGTCAAGACGTTGGTGCATGAAACACCGTAGAAATGGATGAAGGTGTGCTTTCTAGGGTCCAAGATACCTGCCTCCTGGTACGACAGACACTGGAGATCCTTGAGACAGTGGGGTAGAACCGCACGCACCATTTCCATTTATGCATTGAGACTGGCTGTCTTCACTTTGAACAGTTACTATGAACTGCGTTGTTTTTATGCTATGTACGTTATGTACGCCCGTAACACAATAAACATGCACTTTCGACCACTGATTCCCCATCTCAATATAATCGGTTGTAGGCCCAGTATCACTTGTTTCAATTTGATTCAAAAGGTTTGAGACACCCTGTAGAAGGCTTTCTTGTCCAGGGGGTACAAGAAAGAGACTTTCAGGCTGAACTCAGAGAGAATGAGAATCTATGAACAATACTGCAAGCATCGGCCCCAGGAGGTACATTTGAACAAGTCCTTTACCTTCTGAGAAGCCAATAGATCCTCACTTACGTCTTCCTGTACTTGTACTCTGCCTTACCCAGAATATACCGGTTACTGGATTTGCTCGGACTTTTCGCCCTCGATGACGATCTACGGCGTTGGAGGTTGGTGGTTCCTCTCTGTGGTCAGCGCGCGAGAGCTCAACATCGCCTGCTGAGGTGGCACTAAAGCAGGATACCCTAGCCTGAGTGTGGCGAAACGGCGCTGTTTGGATTTCAACAACTGGACTGACGGCCATCGAGCATTTTTGGGTCGGTGCCAAACTCAGTGAGTTGGTATGAGGGGGGGGATTCCGAATACCAAGAGCACATCCGTATGTCCTGTGACCCTAGGTCCTATTGGTTTGTTCCGTGGTCAGAGGGGATCAAATTCAGAGATTGTTGTTTGGAGATCGATATATTCCCGTTCTCTCTCGTTATATCTCTAACTGTTGGTGGCTTGATCTCTTGCGAAATTTGTTGCGCTGTTAACCAGTTAGGAGTATTTGTAGCTGAGAGTTTCACAAGAAATTGCTTTTGTTGTTGTGGAAAGTTAAATAAGCAACTAAGGCTTTGTACACAAACTGCGATCCACAGGGGCATTTGAGTCCCAAGTTCATGTGTGCTATTGGTTCCTAATTGGATAGGAGCAGTTTCTGTGAGTTGCTTATTGTCTTACTGAATAGCCAATCATAATGTCATTTATGTAGCACACGCCTTGTATCTCCCCTTCAGCAGAGCATGATCATTTGTATAACCTATAGTGGGCCATTGGCATTTTGTATTGACTTTTCTTTATGCACGCGTCATTGAGATTCACGTTTGGCAATGCACTTTTTGTTCCTAAAACTGTGGTATTACAATAAGTCGCACTAAAGACTCATAAGTGATTTCCTCAATACACGCAGTATACTTCCTCAGAAACCTCGTGACAAGTCATTCACCCCCATTTCCTCCTGAGGACATTTCACACCGTTTCATAGTAACATCGCAAGATAGCTAGACAACGTGACAGGTTCTATAAGTCTATCGGAAATAACGTAACTAGTTACGATCGGGTTATTCATCTTACATGCATCCAAAACTGAAGATTACTGGCTTTTATTAGATGCAAGCAATGGAAGCAATGTGTAAGTCGTTCTGCATTTCTCTACAATCAATACTTTTCCTCTTATCGAATGAAAAGAAAAAAAAACAATAATAAGGTAAATGTACATCGTAAGCGAACATTTCGTCTTTAACACAGTTTGCTCCCATGATGCGATCTATCACTATACTTCTGAACAGTGTAGCGCATAAGATGTATATATATATATATATATATATATATATATATATATATATATATATATGTGTGTGTGTGTGTGTGTGTGTGTGTGTGGGTGTGTGTATGTGTGTGTGTGTCTTTATTGGTATAAGCGGAAGCAGGGAGCATATGCAACATGTTTGTCCTTTAACCCTGTCTTTTTCTGTATTAACTGGAAAGCGTGGTTTAATCTGTTTGCCTGTGTAGTTAAGTAATTACCTTCCTTGCGACCCGCTAGTTGTCATACACACTCTCCGCTGTACTGATTCAATAGTGTTGAGCCTGCTCTCAGTCGTTTATCACCGACAGCTGGAGAATGGCCACCCAAGGACAAGTGCTGTCAGCCAGGTGGCATACGGATTCTGTGAGCATTTCTCGAAGTTGAATATGGCTTTGAGCAGGTGAGTGTTTCTCTGTTCTGCAAACGTACAGGCCAGTGAACAAAATCACTAAGGTTTGGTGGAACATGTTGTATCTGTGAGTACATAATTCATGGGCAAGAGATGGACCGGTGAGCTATTGTTATCGGCGCTCCTTGGGCTTACTTTGTGACCGTCTTTGTAGACTGTGCAAGTAGTTATTCGGATCCATCCATTGTGCAGTAGGGCTCTTTAAACATATCTTTATGCCTGAGGCTCCCCTGATTTTATTTCAGGAGTTTGCCAGTTCCTACTTGCGAACTTACACTGATAAAATTATTTATATCATCATAGTTATAGGAAAGAGTTGTCTAGTTCCGGTATATCACATTTAAGCCCTGTTGGCAATTTATGAGTATTGCATGTGATGTTTACATGCATCTGTTTTTGTAGTCAGGTTTAATGTAAGTTAAATTTTACTAAAAGCCTTTCTAGTACAACCCAAGTGAGTATTGATGTTTAAATTTTATTTATACTCCTTTAAATAACTATCCTGACTTATCACAACTTAAAACCAATGTACATTCTCTCTTCGCTGACATTGCCTTTCCACCTAATACCACATTTGGTTATTTACTCATTATGTCGGGCTCTTTTAATCGACAGCTGCTACCTACACTCCTGGAAATTGAAATAAGAACACCGTGAATTCATTGTCCCAGGAAGGGGAAACTTTATTGACACATTCCTGGGGTCAGATACATCACATGATCACACTGACAGAACCACAGGCACATAGACACAGGCAACAGAGCATGCACAATGTCGGCACTAGTACAGTGTATATCCACCTTTCGCAGCAATGCAGGCTGCTATTCTCCCTTGGAGACGATCGTAGAGATGCTGGATGTAGTCCTGTGGAACGGCTTGCCATGCCATTTCCACCTGGCGCCTCAGTTGGACCAGCGTTCGTGCTGGACGTGCAGACCGCGTGAGACGACGCTTCATCCAGTCCCAAACATGCTCAATGGGGGACAGATCCGGAGATCTTGCTGGCCAGGGTAGTTGACTTACACCTTCTAGAGCACGTTGGGTGGCACGGGATACATGCGGACGTGCATTGTCCTGTTGGAACAGCAAGTTCCCTTGCCGGTCTAGGAATGGTAGAACGATGGGTTCGATGATGGTTTGGATGTACCGTGCACTATTCAGTGTCCCCTCGACGATCACCAGTGGTGTACGGCCAGTGTAGGAGATCGCTCCCCACACCATGATGCCGGGTGTTGGCCCTGTGTGCCTCGGTCGTATGCAGTCCTGATTGTGGCGCTCACCTGCACGGCGCCAAACACGCATACGACCATCATTGGCACCAAGGCAGAAGCGACTCTCATCGCTGAAGACGACACGTCTCCATTCGTCCCTCCATTCACGCCTGTCGCGACACCACTGGAGGCGGGCTGCACGATGTTGGGGCGTGAGCGGAAGACGGCCTAACGGTGTGCGGGACCGTAGCCCAGCTTCATGGAGACGGTTGCGAATGGTCCTCGCCGATACCCCAGGAGCAACAGTGTCCCTAATTTGCTGGGAAGTGGCGGTGCGGTCCCCTACGGCACTGCGTAGGATCCTACGGTCTTGGCGTGCATCCGTGCGTCGCTGCGGTCCGGTCCCAGGTCGACGGGCACGTGCACCTTCCGCCGACCACTGGCGACAACATCGATGTACTGTGGAGACCTCACGCCTCACGTGTTGAGCAATTCGGCGGTACGTCCACCCGGCCTCCCGCATTCCCACTATACGCCCTCGCTCAAAGTCGGTCAACTGCACATACGGTTCACGTCCACGCTGTCGCGGCATGCTACCAGTGTTAAAGACTGCGATGGAGCTCCGTATGCCACGGCAAACTGGCTGACACTGACGGCGGCGGTGCACAAATGCTGCGCAGCTAGCGCCATTCGACGGCCAACACCGCGGTTCCTGGTGTGTCCGCTGTGCCGTGCGTGTGATCATTGCTTGTACAGCCCTCTCGCAGTGTCTGGAGCAAGTATGGTGGGTCTGACACACCGGTGTCAATGTGTTCTTTTTTCCATTTCCAGGAGTGTATTTATGAGAATTCAAGTAAAGTTCCTCCGATTTATATTAAAATTATATTACACATTGCTTCTGTTGTTGGTCATTGCTAGTTGTGACATGCTGTCCTTATGGCCATTAACTGATGTGTTAAGTAAACTTTTACTGGTGCTTGATATACAGTCTGGAACATTGCAAGTGAAACGTTTTTCAGTTTGTTTTAGAAGTCCTGGATTCATATTGTGCTTTATTGTATTTATTTTGATAAAGAGCTATCTGTGTGAGGTCAAGCTGTACGCAGTATCATGATTTCAAATATCACTCTAACAAAATGATCAAATTTGAAATACTGAAGTATTATTTTGACTATCTGGGAAACACGCCGTAGCATGGATATTTATTTATAACTGTATCCGAGGCCTTGTCCTTGTATAATTTAGATTTGACATATGAAGCTTTCTTGTATACAACTTTTGAAGTAACATGATTAGGGAGACGGACAACGACCTTGTTTTCTTACTTTAGTAGAGAGCCACATGGAGCTGGCTGTGTGAAAGGCAACTAAGATCCGTGCCTGCAACACGCAGCGGCCGGCCTTGTGCTCTATTTATGGCCACGGCGCAACATAACCTCACATATTTGAAGCAGAATAGTAAATTGTTATGAATAATTTGGATTCATGGTGTAAAAACTCGCTCGCCTGCGGCACTTGTCGTAAAACTTCCTGCCTCTGTGGTGTTAAGTCGGAGAGAAGCAACAGTAAGCCTCCATGAGAAGGATTCTGGGGAGCGAGCAAATGCATGACGCTCTAGATCAGAGTCACGTTGCACCTCCCATTCGGAAGGAATTTCCAAAGAGTGAGTTAAAGCTTGATATTCTCGAGCTGCTGCAAGCGTCACGATCTGGTTTTTCATACGTATTGTCCTCAGTTTTTTAGGCATTTTGTTGTATTTGGAACTAACAGTGCCATCTATTGGTTCTTTGATGTACTGCACCGTGACAATTAAGCATGAACCACTAAGATGAGCAGACGATTTTAGATAAAACTTCAAATTATAATATCTTGTGTTTTCGTGTTTCGAGTTTTAAGGAATGAAGCACAAATGTTGCCATAAGGTACTCTCAAATTATCTATAAATACTCCATGACAATTCTTCTAGCAGGTTTGGAGATTTGTGTGATCAAACTGACAAGCAAACAGAGTGACAGAAACGACAGTTTTGTTATTGGTATATATTTGCTCGTATTGTTATAAATAACTGCAGTAATTGCAGTTTGACAAATTTCAAGTGTTAAAAAAATCTGAGTAACAAATTGCACAACTTCTTAAATGAAATAAACTTATCTTTCCTGTGTGATCGGTTTTTTGTGGCCTTGCACATTACAACCCCAGCTCCTCACCTGGTATCGTTCTAACAGAAAATAATAATCTTTCCAAACTGCTCACTGGAAATTCTGAATTTTGATTTTTATTTTTGACACAAGAAATGAACAGTAGTTTTGTAAGTTTTATCACTGATCCTGTGAACAGTTCACGATTAGTCCTAGGAACTGTGTACAGTGTTAAGAAGTTGGATCGCATTTTTGGTGCCATCTCTAAACTTCATTCTGAAACTTACAGACTGCTATACGAACAATGTAACATTCATGGTTAATAACCAAACAGTTTAAAATTACTTCCATTGTTATGTACAAATACGTCATTATTAACAAGGCATTCAAGGCAATCAAATGCACAATTTAAGTCTTGCATTCAATTAATTGTTAAGTGAGAGAAGGTATCAGGTTCCATGTCCACCAAAAAGTACTTCTTATTGGTGTTTCTTCATCAGGTTTTGGAATATTTGGTTCCAGCAATACATTTTATATCTTTTTCATGGTGTAACTATGAGTGATACATCTACTGTACTAGTTCAACTTTGAGGTACGTTGAGGTCATGGTAATTTTCCATAATGTCACATGATTCTCATAGTTGGAGGACTGTGCTGTTAACTGGGAGTCTACAACTCTAGTAACATGAATTATTTCGGGATATAAATGTATATAATTTATACACACTCTTGTCACACACATTTGTATCCTGATAAGATACCTGTGCACACAAATATTATATTGTGATTCAGCTAGAGATTGTAATATTTCTTTCTGGTCCTCCCATTTTTTACATATGGCTCCTGCACTGGAAAAATTATCAATCATTTTGAAGAAATAAGTCACTTAGGTGTTCAGTTTCTATACCCTGAGTACAATAAACAGCTTCTATATTTGTTTTTGGAGAGACGAGACCTGAAAATCAATTTACATAGGACAGGCAAGTAGAAACTTTAATACCAGATACACAGAACACAAAAGATTAATTACATGAAAAACATCTCAACAAACAACACAAACTTTAAAATTCACAAATGAAGCAATAGTATGCCATGAGCAAAACACAGTTTCTATTTCTTTACCACACATGTTTCGCTGAAGTTTCAGCATCATCAGTGAGTTTCTTTTAGTATCTTTCTATAAAACCGGGAAAATGCTCTTAAGTGCTTGTACACATATAAATTTGAGTTTAGTATATGTATACCGTTACTATGAAATCAGACAAGAGTAACACTGTGATAGTAATAAGCAGGAGGAATACATAGACAAAATCTAAAATTTCTATAAGACAACAACATAACAAAGCTAACCAGCGACCCAACACAAATATACCAGAAAAATAAACAGACACTTCTAAAAAACGAGTCACACATATTCACAAAACAGAAAGTGAAATGACTAAAACAAAAGATCCCCAAGGCACCTACAATGAACACCCCACTAAAGCTCTACAAGAGGGATATTCCGATATGCCCAGTTGTAAATTTCATAAGTGCACCCACGCATCAGTGGAATGCACACATACTTACAGAAACATTATGTATACACAAACAAGAGTGGTATTCACAACACTGAAGACCTGATATAAAAAATCAAAGATATCAGTGTAACTGCAACAGCCATACTCACGTTATTGCACATACTGTCCATATACATGAATATTCCCACCACTGAAACCATCAACATCAGCAAACAAAAATCAGAACTACTAAAATTCATTGCCAAGCCCCACTTACAAGAAAAAGCTAGAATAAAAAACTAATCATGGAGTGATACTATTTCTCTTTCGACAACCAGTTGTACTCTCAACAGGATGGTCTACCCAAGGGGTCATGAGTCAGTGGGCTCCTACCTATCAACTTATTAATCACACTGAAAACAAAATATTAGAAGCAATAGTAAGATCCAAATAATAGAGGATAATACATTGCTATCACTATGTAGATGACATCATATGCCTTCTAGATGAAAAACCCAGTCACATCAAACAACTCCACAATGATACATACATAGTTCACCCAAAAACAAAATTCACTGTAGAAACAGAAAATAACAAAATATTAAAATATGTTGATCTCACAATATACATACACAACAACCAACAGCAGTTCTCCATTTCAGCACAGCCACAAACGCTCTAATCCTCCAATTGCACACAAACTAGCCAGTTCTGAATACATGCTGCACAGATTGAAGAAAACTCCACTCAGTGAAAACAACTATAGAAATGAATAACAAGCAGTCAAACCAATAGGTATAGAGAATGAGTATAATACAAATATTATAGAGACACCAATCACAAAATTAAAACCAAAATGAACATATCACCTAGCACCCAAAAAAAACAAGCTTTATAAGGTTACAAGCACATGTACACATAACATAAACACAGAGATGGCAAACACCAAGAATACAAACATACAGAACACATACACAAACACCATGAACCAGAAACACCTGTAGCAGCAAGCAAGTACTACTTATATTTACCAACTCGTATGCCAGGGCAGCAAATCAATTTATATAGGACAGACAAGAAAAACTTGAATACACGATACATAGAACTCAGAACAGCATTAAAAAGTAACATCTGTCATTCTTCCTCTCCCAAACACCTAATGAATAAGAAACACAGCACAAAAATTACCAACACTGACTTTAAAATCCGTAAAAGCAGCGACAGCCGCCTACAAAACTAATCATTGAAGAAAATTATAGTACACAAATTGATAGGAAACAAGTAATAAATGAAAACATAGTTCTCGGCAATGGTACTCTGCCCTCAAAGAATATCAGATGATACTAATCCACACACACCCCAACCTGCCCCCCCCCCCCTTCGACACACACACACACACACACACACACACACACACACACGTACATACACACAATCTTCCACAAAGAATTTTTTAATAGTAGGCATAACCATAACATTCCCAACCATAAAACTTCGAAGTAAACAGTAACTGTTCTACATTAAGTTCTGTATGGCTGCAGATGATAAACTGTGAAACAAAACAACCACAATAGTTACCATAAAAATCCAGGAAATCTATAGCATATGATAACAAGGTATATACACAAAACTTGGATTTTCAAGTATGTAAATACTGTCTTAAAAACTGAAGTTGATATGTGTACAAGTAGTAAAGAACATTTTTCCTGTTTGATAGAAAGATAAGAAACGAGCCACTGATGAAACTGAAACTTCAGTGACTCATGACTGGGAAACAAAACTAAAATTGAAATTGTGTTTTGCTCAAGGTGGACCCTCTCCAGAGATAAATCTACTTGTAACCAAATGGACAGAAGACCTTCAACCTCAAGATGATTAGCTTCTTAGAATATTTTATGCCACCCCCCACCCATGCACAGTCTGAACAAGTATACACACTATTAATACATTAATAGTGTCCCCACTAAATCATATTCAACGATCTTATTAGTATTCTTACGAGGAGTTGTCTATCTTATGCGGCCATGTTCATCCCCATTTCTTTCTTCCACTTCATTATGATGCACAGCCCTATTGCCTTCTCAAACAATAGATAGGTTTCCAGCACTGATGTCGTACAGGGCATAGAATATGACTGCGCTGGCCTCCTTCACAAAAATCATTTTCTTAATTTTCCTCTTCTATACCAACAAAACTAGGTCTAAATTACAAGACTGACTTTCCGTTGAGGGTGTCACTCATCTTTCGCACATTTTAATGAGTAGTTTCAAACCCAAATTTCAGTTACGTTACTGATAACAACTTAATAAATAGCAAGAAGCGGGGAAAATAAAAGCGGGATACACATCTATACAAATGTCCGTTTGATTATCATGCACGTAAGGAATTGGAAAGTAAAATTTGGGTATCTGCCACGTCGTACAAGAATACTGGGTCCACTTCTACGCTCGCTCATTAGTATTTGTTAAGAAAAGTTGAACGTTATCATTATGCTTTTAATAAAAGAGCGGAGGTGAAATCAACTCATTGTTAAATGATTTCAATACAAACAAAAACACACACTCGCAAAAATACGAATTTTAAGCCCTACGTCTTAAGCTGGTGTGGATGACGACATACTTACTTTAGAAGCTCACTCTTAGATCAGAGGTAACGCGCGATGTCCATATCATCCGTTTCTTGGTACATGAGTGGCTGTGTACAACGGTGAAATGGTGACAGCGTTAAGCCGCGAACTTTCAGGTCTCTGTGGTTGGCGACAGTAGAGAAAAACTTGGATCTAAGGCTAAAGGATGTACATATGATGATGTTGATGGTGAAATGAGACTATGGGTTGACTTGCTTCTTCATGTGTAAGCAAGGAAAATGCACAAGAACACAGTGGTTTGTAAAAACGTAGACTGCGCTTATTGGATTCTCCAGTTAGTTACTAGATAAATTGCCACCTCGGCCTATATCTTTGTAAAGATTTGGTTATGTACAGTAATGCATGGTAGTAGAGACCACGAGCCATGGAAGTGCCTCATTCTATGGGTTTAATGGAACCATCATGTTCAAGTTCAAAATGGTTCAAATGGCTCTGAGCTCTATGGGACCTAACATCTGAGGTCATTAGTCCCCTAGAACTTAGAACTACTTAAACCTAACTAACCTAAGGATATCACATACATTCATGCCCGAGGCAGGATTCGAACCTGCGACCGTAGCGGTCGTGCGGTTCCAGAGTGAAGTGCCTAGAACGGCCACAAGGGTCGGCTAAGTTCAAGAATACAATATAAGTGACATATGGAGATAGCTGCATATACGCAAATGTACAATGAAAAGCAATAACCATAGTCCAGAGGTACGTACAGACAAACTTGCAAGCCCTTCTTAGTGAACCAAGGTAACTGACTGTTCTCTTGCGTAGCACCTGCTGTAGGCTCGTTCATCCGAGGTGGCTATCGTTCGTTGGAACTCTTCAAACTCTGACGAACCCTAACAAATTCTGACTCGATTGGCGTTTGAGGGCCTCTACATACGGCGTTTGAGGCTGTTTGCTTACAGATGATGCGTGACTACATCACTTTTACCTCCAATTCGCAATCCATAAGAGTGAAATCAGTGGTTTCCAAACGTATGCATATTCTTAATGGGTTGAAAAAAGTAGCTTGCCACTGTACTTACAAGGCTTGTAGCTAGTTTGTATAATTAGATGAATTTTCTCCTTTGTTTGCCAATCTTTCAAAGTTGGATCATTACACCTATATTCACTGAAGACAAGAAAATATAATCGTTTCTACAATAACTGACACTAACCACCAGGGTGTAAGACAGAAAGACACAGATGATGAAAGGATCGTAGCACGTCTAGTCGTCTAGCCTGTTGATGGGAAAATGACTGACCTTACCGTACTACATGGACCATAGAAATGTACTACAAGCAACAGTTTAAATACCAGCCTGCATACATTCCCAAGGCGGGTGTTCTGATAAAAGAACACTAGTTTAATCACGCCAATTCTGCTCGCAAACAATACCGAGTGGAATTGTAGACCTATTGCAATAAAGTAGAAAAATAAGTTGAGTACAGTGGTGTCCTATCCAAAGGCCACGTGACAATTTTTGGTCTGCCTCGTATCACTTGTGTCGACTGGCAAAGAGAACTTGGCAAAAATTGAGAAATTACACTCGCAAAATGAGGGGAGTAGAAATTAGATCATCACTGTGAGGTAAGACACTGTTGATGATCTGCATTACAAGCTACAGGAGACACTATCTTATACCAAGTGGAGTCAGTTACAATGAAAGTTTTCTTAATTATAAAGAAATACATATTCATATCATGAGAACTGCTATAAAATTCTTCTGAAACGATTTGTGTACTGTGGGAGTTTGCTTAATACCATAAGGTACATGAAGCACTCTGTATTACATCATGGAAACGTTTTCAGCCAGAAGTTGGTTTAATTTTGATAACTGAATTCACGGAATATCGCAGATCTTAGAGCAACATTATTTAACCAAATATATCGTACGAATCTAAACGTACAGCATTTTAATAAAAGACTGTCCGAGTTATGAATGTCAGTAGTATCAATGTAAGCGTGGTAGATTGTTGGTTCAACGTCAAAATTAAAGAGCAACTGAAACAGATTTAGATAATCGCATGTGCGAGTGCTGCTTTGTTATTTTCCCACTTGCAACACCGCGTACGTTACATACGCGAAATGGCAACTCCCCAACGTTAAGCCTTTTGTGTTCTGCGGTTTGCTAAGACTCAAACTGTAGTTTCAACATGCGTTCCGTTTAAAGTCTAATTGTGACCCTCCATGTGGTAAAAACATCCGCCGATGATACTGAGCCGTGGCAGGACCGGAGCCAGTAGTATCTCTGACATACGATCGATTTCCCAGTACAGAGGTTTGTCTTGGGACTTGGGCCGGCTCGCGATATAAGCGAGTGCCGATCGCGAGTAAGAGGAAGAACGATTTGGGAACGGAAGGCGGCGGTGCGCGAGTCGGCGATTGGCTGGCGGGCAGAAGCGAAGAGACCGTGCGGCGGTTATCACGTGGTTATACTGGAGGCGGCGGGAGTTGGCCAGCGCTGTGCATTCTGCGGCAAACTCGTGAGCTGCGAATGTGCCCGCTTCCTTGGAGGGACACGCTGTTAAGGTCTTGCGAAGTGATGGTCTGACATCTTCGCAAAATCGCCCCAGCATCAAGACACACAGTTAAGTACTCTAATTATTTAGAGCGCTTAGTTAACTGTGACTGTGATCCCTGTTGCTGTAGTAAGACGTTGCCGGACGCATGATGTTATGTGTATTCGATTTCATTTGATGCCCCTTACTAATCGTGTGCTCTGCTTCCGCATAAAATTGATGTATTTGCAGAATGTTAGTTCATTAGCTATTATTAGCAAGTGTTTAATTTGCTTACGATATTGGTTAATCCATGTCAATATGTCCTCTGCGGGCAATCTGAGTTTTATTTCTAAAGGTTATCGTGTTGAGCTTTGCAGGCCAACTGAAGGTGGCTAATATGTGTGTCACTAAGTTCTAGTGAGTGTCGGTTCTCGTGAGCCACTTCATTTCCCACTCTTAGCGTTTGTTTATCAGGTATTGTTTCACGTAAAGAAAGGACTTCCGAGTGAAATTAGATGTTGTTTAGCCTTTATTTTATAGTGTTAATTTACTGGTCAATCTTGACTGTTAAAGCTAAGAAAAGTTTTTTTGCCCGCTGTTGTCGGTTGTGGTCAGTGTTTCAGTGAGCTGAGGCAGCGGGCAACCGAAGCGCAGGACCTTCCCTTTAGATGACAAGTTTCGCGTACGGGCAGTGGACTTCTCCTGAGCTCGTGTGTTGCTCTTCGGTAGTGTTTACTGGGTTCACATTTCGGTGGCCTACTCGATGTGGGATTGCAAACGAACACACGTCTCAGTTCGAAGTTAAGTATTACTTCCCTCAGTCGGCTCCAACGCTCGTTGTTAAACTTCAGGCTTACAAGCTTGGGCCTTACCTCTATCATTACACATTTATGATTGTACGAAGTTTCAACTTTCTATGCCCTAAAAGCCCATCTGACAAACCAATGGGCATTTGAATAATTTCGCGGTTCGCTCTGCAAGGTTCTCTAGTCTAGAAATTTTTTGCCCAAGTTTCGTTTTAATAAATATGTTCTAAGTATTCGTGTTAAAATTGAGGCTGTGTGTCCACTGTTATATAATGTAATGTTAAAGTATTGGAATTGAAAGAGTCTTAAATAACGTGTCTTAACTAAAGTTGTTTTGTTAAACTTATGGTTAAATTCAGCCATAGTGGCGTTTCTCAATGTTTATGGGAGGTCAGTGGCTAATGATTTATTAACTTGTTTATGATTTTATGTAATGAGTGTTTCGAAAATAATCTTGCCTGAGTGTCGTCTGTCAATTTTTATGTGAGATTGTTTTTGGTAGTTAATAAACACGTTGGAATTGAAATGTTCACTTTATTGGATCAGCCCTTCCACTCCTTTTAGGTTTAAAGGTTAAAGAAAGCAGGTGTTAATAAAAACGTACTAGATATAATCTATTTGAAACTACAAGATGTGTGTGAAGGGAAAAGCCTGAGACGACCAAAAGCGTCTGAACAGAATGTTGGCTGAACCAGGGCGTCTTACCTTCGTACTCCTAAGACGTCTGTTCTGAAAGCAAGTCTTGAAATTTTAGCAGCCAAAGAAAACAGCGTGGATGGTTTTAAGAAAAAAATGGCTCTGAGCACTATGGGACTTAACTTCTGAGGTCATCAGTCCCCTAGAACTTAGAACTGCTTAAACCTAACTGACATAAGGACATCACACACATCCATGCCCGAGGCAGAATTCGAACCTGCGACCGTTGCGGCCGAACAGTTCCAGACTGTAGCGCCTAGAACCGCTCGGCCACTCCTGCCGGCGAAGGTTTTAAGAAAACAATAAGACGTGTGTCCATATCGGTTACAGTTGGTACGTGCTTTAAAGTCAGGTGTTTACGGTAAATACCATGATATTCGTATCTACGAATCAGAATATCGTCATCAGCTTGTACGCTACAGTATCAAAGAGATCTCACAAAATAAGGTTTTCTGATCTCTGGCCCGACGTCAGGTGTAAGAACCAGTTTTTACTCAAGCTACCGTGACGGTAGTCGCTTATCTGGATATGATGAAAGAGTAGCTCTATTCCCAATTAGAAAGTGAATCCAATAACTTTATTTTGCAACATGATGGAATCCTTCCGGCAACTCCCTTGCGAAATCTCTATGTACGAGAGCTGTTTAACACTGAATTCGCTGACCATAGGACTGGTCGAATTTCTCAGCACGTCAGAGCTGTTTCCTTCCGGTCTCCACATAGACCTGCCCTCACGCTATAAGACTTCTTCCTCTGCGGCTTTATAACGGTCGTTCTACGTTCCGCCACAACCTAATAATTTACCACAGTTGGGACACAGAAGAGAAGAGGCCATTGCTTCCTTTACTTCAGATTAGTTAACCAAAATTTGGCAAGAATTGGATTTTGTATGTCACCATATAATTTAATGAGCAAAGACGCAGAACCTCAAAGGTTACGGCAAAATACATGACCCTATACCAAATTCTGAAACTAAAGCCACATTGCCTCCATGACCACGGATTTTCCTCTTTACCCACAGAGCTGAAGATCTCACAGCTTAAAAGTCCTTTTCAAACCTGTGTGATTATGAAAGCTGCTAGCCGATTGCTATATCTATTCTTGCTTATTAATTACAGAAAGGACAGGGATATACATGGATATAACTACAGATGTTAGTCATCTTCATCATTCTTCCACATTTTACGCGATTTACACAACGGGAGTTTCAATATGTCTCGTCTTATGGAATTAGTCGGACCAAAATTCGGTCGATTCATCTCCATATGCAGCCTACCCACTTACTTTCTGTATCTACAGCAGCCAAAGTCCATGTGCCTGAAATCCTGAATCTTCAAGCTGCCGCAAATTTGATCATCGTATGAACTGAATTCTCTGCAAACTTTGGTGTGAACAGTTGTGTTTCTATCTGAATCTGACAATGGCCATTGCGAGCCATCTCGTCTTCCTTGTGACGGCTGTGCCACAGATTTTTTACCACTTTTCAACGTAACACTGGGCGTTAATTACATGCGGGTAAGTTTGTCTCTATTTGGAGGGGCGTTCAGTGATCAATGCAACATATCCTTTTCGTGGTCATTTCTGGCTCAAAAATTCTGAATCTCTTGTGGGACATCGTGGAGTATTTCTGCTTCAGCCCCTATAGTTTCATGAAGTTCCGATCGGTAGCAAGGCTATACGCAGCCTTCAAAGTGGCATCTGTAAAGAAAGTGCGTTCCAAGCAGAGACTTGTCATTGAGTTTCTTTTTGCGGAAAACCAGAGCATCGCAGGTATTCATAGGCGCTTGCACAATGGCTAAGGAGACTGGCAGTGAACAAAAGCACGGTGAGTCGTTGGGCGAGGCGTCAGTCATCATCGCAACAAGATCGTACAAACCTATCGGATCTCCATCATGCTGGCTGGCTGCACACAGCTGGGACTTGTGCAATTTGGAACGAACGGACACACTCATTTTTCTTTTGAGGACAACCGCAACTGAAGTAATCCATGTTTCTGAAATAAACTGCTTTCAGCTGTTTATGAGCATTTGTAGGAACACCATCGGTTTCGTGATTTCAAATCATATTTTCAGGTGCACATACATCCTCATAAGGAAGGGAGAGGGACTTCCAAAATAAAGCACTCTTATCTCCAACAGGCAGGGCGTCATAGTTTATGCTGACCAGTTGAATAACTTGCGTATTACAAGCGCGTTCAGTTCACACCAGGAAGCGGCGGACAGTAATCCTTCAACAAACACGTCTGCCCCGCCGTGCAGGGCCATACTGAAAGTCAACGTGCTCATGTAAGCTTATGTTATTGATTTGACATATTCGTCTGTCTCTGCCCCGCAGATCATTTCTTAAGTTTCTGTTTAAGAACAAAATTTGCCTAATTGTTGGTGTTTAAATGTGTCTCCGGAGTCTGCTCACTAAAAGTTTGATCCCTAACATCACTAATATCTTTGTGATTCGAAACGGCCTAGCAGTCTGTTTACTTTGCGCACTTCGATGCACGAAGGCAGAAATGGACTGCACTGCGTGAAGACACTATTACAGTATGAAATAATAATTAAATCAAGACCCTAAGCTGTCGACAGGCGCTGATATACATCAACGGGGACAGTTGAAAATACGTGCTCCGACCAGTACTCGAACCTGTGATCTCCTGCTTACATGGCAGACGCTCTATCCATCTGAGCTACGGAGGGGACAGAAGATAGTGCGACTGCGGGTATGTATCCCACGTACGCTCCCCGTGAGACACACCAGTGTAATTGGCAGGGGCACTACGAATGTAGTGTGTGGACATTAAGTTGGAAATATGGGTCTCATGGGGAGCGTGCAAGGGATAAATCCCTGCAGTCGCGCTAATCTCTGTACCCTTGGTGGCTCAGATGGATAGAGGGCCATGTAAGCAGGAGAACCCGGGTTCGAGTCCCGTTCGGGCCACAAATTTTCAACTGTCTCCGTTGATATATACCAGCGCCTGTCGACAGCATAGGGTCTTGATTTAATTATCATTTCATTCTAAGAGAGAACAGACCATCTTCATATAATTACAGTAGTCTCTTGCTCCAGCAACTTTAAGTAATTGCGCCGTCCAAACAGTGCAAAAAGGGTAGGCAAGGTTCGTTTCTGTTGCACATACTGATAATAGAGAAATGCACTGTAATGCTAATTAGGCGCAGATCATTTACTTACCTGCACAATAACGCGATGCACATCTCTTGTAATGGCTTCTGAAATTGGCATAATCGGCTCCATTAACCCAGCCGGTTCATTAAAGCAGCGTATTGACTGAGTCTGCGTTTGATGGAAACCGTTTTGTTCTCTGTCGTGAGCGCTATTACTAGTAAAACGGTAAATGCGAATGGAGAATTGAAACAATTATTCTGATGGGTGCATTTAACAGCAACGCAGTTCATTCCCAAATTATACGTCTTTGTAAAATAGGCCTATGTTCATTATACCACTGAAAGGGCAAAGTTGAATGTCATTATTGCGAGTCTTTATGGAAATCTAAAAATCTTGTGCGATCTGCGTTTCATTACCATATTTAGTTCATATAACTTCGGTATACTGTTTTCTTTAAGGGGCTCCGGAAAGGCTCAAAATCACGAAAAGTTCAATTTTTACTTCTTTGCGTTTTCTGAATCTGCAGACTATTACCTTTTAATAGATATATAAGTTATTCAGTTCCGAAGACTACAACTATTTTAAAAATTTTTTTGAAATGTGTTCTACATGGGCGTGACCCACTGTGGCGCTGTTAAACTGCTGTCAAATGGTGTTATTATTAACGTCCGTGTTCATCAGGTACATTTTAGTGATGTGAGATAAAGTATGTGTTGTGGCTAACCTGTGATGGTTCAATATATATCGCTGGTGTGATTGTCGATTGTTTCATGTTTATTTACTCTGTCGTTATCTCGAAAATATTCGTAATTAATTCTGTTTCTTGAGTCTCTGTTTTGTTGAAGTATAATAATGAGTAAAAGTAAAGTTATTAGAAATCCTCCGAAGGCTTTTAAGAAAAGGAGAAATGTTGGAAAGCCAAAGGTATGTGTTATTACTGTAAACAATAAAGACGATAACCAAGTGAGTGAACCTAACCTCTCAAGGCCGCTGCCGTTCATAATAATATAGCTCATCTCATTTTCAGTTACATGCAATATCTGACAAAAGTATCCAGACATCTATGTGTAATGTGTAGTTGGCCACTAGACGTCACTAGAAGTAGACCCGACAGTATAAAAAAGGGTGAGGAGTGTGTGCTGCTACTTCTGCAACCAGAAGGCGAACTAGCTCAGTGACTGTACGTAGGGAGCTACAAAGAATGAGGTACAGTGGTCGAGAAACTCCTCGTTAATCATACATTTCCATAGCCAGTGCAAAGCAGCCCTTGAGGTGTGGTAAAGAGCGACGCCAATAAACAGTGGATGTCTGGGAACGAGTGATCTGAAGTGATGAATCACACTATACTCTGTGAAATCCGATGCAAGGGTTTGGTTTGGCAAATGCCTGGGGAGTGTTGGCTGTAGTTACAACAGTCACGTATGAAGCAGCTGGTATTACGACGTGGGTGTTTTTCGTGATTGGTGCGTGTGCGGCGGAGCGGCGTTAAAAAAGTTCGCTTGCACTGAGTGAAGCCAGCTGCAAATTAATGTACACCTACCCCAGTACAGCGTTCGTTCACCATCCGTTGCTCTGCATCGTAGGTACTATTTAGACGATGTTAAAAGCAGCATTGAAGAAAACCATCGTCCACACTTACGATTGCACAGTCGGCGTAATTCAGGTAAAAAATAAACCTGTAAATCTTTAGTAACAACGGGGAAAAGTAGATGCGTCCTTCCTTCATTGAAAATGTCCGCTTCCCGATACTAATGTTTTTTTGTTGTCTTTTATTTATGGTGTCAACAAACCCACATTTACGTCGATAGTACGTCTGCTACTAGTTCATGTAGCTTGTATCACACGCAAGACAGCCAGAAATGTACTAAGTCCCACCCGAAATATTACGACATTAATACAGTCAACACTCGGCTACAAAATGAGTTTCACACTCGGTCCATTTCAGTGGATTCTTCAAAGGAAGATGCTCGCCAAAATATTTTCTGTAAATGCATACTGAACACGCCACGCAAAATTCTTCACAAAGGCCGATAGTTTCACACGCGGTTTTCTCTACAACAAACACTCCAAAATCTCCCAAACTTCACCGAACTGTCCGTAAGTGCATCTGCTTGCACGCCTATATAAACCGAATGCGAAATAACAGTCACTTTTTCATTTTACAAATTACTTTTTCGAACACGTCTAACATGGCCTTCTCGTCAGGCAGCTAATCCACTACTGTCTGAATGCCGTTGCTTTCAGGGCATATAACTCATTTCAATGAGCGGGGAAGACTTTACTCTGATTGGTTGATCAAAACGAACACCCAATCAGATCAATCTTTCAAAAATCATTTTCGCGCTTAAACTGTTTTACTCCAATCAACATTCGCAGATGCATTTACTTCATTTCATGCTGCATATATTAACAAAATGTTCCACCAATCCAAACGAAAAGAAAACTAACAGAAAACTATGCTTGAAATATAGTTTAGGACTGATTATCCTCTTATTACCTTTCTGGCTGCCTTATTACAAAAGCTAACACTCGTAGACATACGTCATCCGCCAGTTAGGGGTATCTACAGTTTTCATGACACACTGGTGGCGTAACACTTGCTGGTTACGTAAGGTGTAATACAACATAGGATTGAAATTTGGCGTATGTCCCACAAACGCACTAACATTCACTCTCATTTTCTCTCTCCCTAACATATATATTAAATTTTCATTACGATAGAAAAATTATCGAAAGTTTAGAATTGAAAATCTTTATAAAATAAATCGGCACACTGAGGGTGCTATTACTGTTTTCAAATAACGAAAGAAATATAAACTGGTACTGTTCCTATCTGAATTCACTTTCTTAAGTGTCGGTTAAGTACTTTTGAATGGGTTTTTTATATCTCCGAAACCATTATAGGTAGCGGTATCAAATTTTGACAAAACGTTCGCCTGAACACAAAAGGTTATGTACCAAATTTGGATTAGAACAAATAATATTTAACATAGTTATTTAGTTTCTTAGGTGAGATGATTAAGTGATTTTAGTACGTGCCACAGTGAGCATTCTCACGGTCTGCTACAGCGACAGGTGTGGCTATTACGCATACGGCAGGCCACAACTCGGTCGCAGCCGAATGCTACTATACAGCTGGTTACCAAAATGGCTTGCCATAACGTACCGAAACTCACTGCAAAAATCTGCAGTCGCATAATAGCTGTGACGCTACACGTGGTCCCGATTTTGGGCTTTAGAAAGCCGTTGTATTTGCAAGGTTACAGCATTTACTACTTATAGTAGAGGAGCAGTCCAGAAGAAGGAAGATTAAGTTTTTAAAGTCCCATCGACATCTACGTCGTTAGTGACCGAGCACAATCTCGAAATGTTTCAAGGATGAGGAAAGAAATCGACGTTTGCCCTTCAAAGAAACCAGCCGCCATTTGCCTATAACGATTTAGGGAAATCACGGAAAATCTAAATGTGGATGGCAGGATTTGAACCGTCATTCTCCCGAATACAGCAGTCTGGAAATGATGAGTGTTCTATCAGCCTGTCATATAGGACAATGGTTTGTGAACAATAACATTTCTGAAATGGACTGACCTGAACCCTGTGGAACGCCTTCGTGATGAGTGGAACGTCGACTTCGCTTCGGACTCTAATGTCCAACATCTCTATTTTCTCAGTTTTCGAGTTTGAGGAAGAATGGGCTGTCATACCTTTCCAGAAGAGTTCAAGCCCTCATAAAGGTGACACGTGGATACACCATTTATTAACGTCCACCAACAGGTGTGGGAACACTTTTCATCAGATAGTGTATTATGCTCTGTATCACATTTGTGTTTTGTTGTTATACATGCAGTTAATTTTCAATTGTAATTAAAAATCTATCTAGCAACGCCTCGCTATAACACATAAGCTCCACGATTATATGAAAATGTGGTGTCTGTTCATTAGGACATCTCCGAAAGAACAGCACCACGCATTCATATATCTGATTCTTGGCAATGGTTCCTCCTTTTTCTGTGCGGATGCACAAATACGTCCGATACCTGGGGCAATCTTAGAGTAGCGACTATGGCGGAAATGGACCAGGACTGAGGACAGATGGCGCATGGTGGGAGTGTCGTTCGGCTGTGAGGTCTACCGAGATAGTCCGCGCAGGGCGGCGCAGTGCTTAATGCACCTGCCTAGAAAGCAAGATATCGCGGATTCTAATCTCGGAGTGGCACACACTTTTACTCGTCGCCACCGATGCTATACAAAGTCCTGATGCAGCTAATATAACTAATCCCTTTCCTCCCCGTTTGTTTATTCTCCCTCCTCCTTCAATTAAATCACAAGCTCAGTGATTTTCACAACTGTAAGCATAATAATTCTTGTTAACTAATACACAATCAAGCATCAACTACTAAATTGTCAGTAAATTTTTCATTGTACAAGAGAACACTCAGTCCGTCGTAGGTTGTGGACCTGGACGCTTAACATTTCAGTTCTCAATTGTTTAGCACTTCTACAGTAAAATCGCTTTTTTAAAAACTGAACGCTATATGAGTACACACAAAGCCATTTAGGAATGATTAGAGGAAGCGTCATTTGCGAGCAACGTGTTTTCGGATTTGTAAATTATTCATAAACTTAAAGAATTAATGATATTTGTAACAAGGGCTTATCACTAGAGAAGGTCGTCAGTATGCCATGTAAACTAGTCATTACATGAACAATTTTTAAAAGTAAAACTGTAGTAAGGGACTGTCTTCCCAATCCGGAAACGAAGAATTATTGCAACCCGCGAGGTTTTTTCAGTACTAGAGATCATTTTTTACAGAGTAGCCTTTCTTTCTGTAAAAATGTGGTCTGCGTGCTGTCTTTCCTAAATGGACATTTCTTACCTTAATGCACGTAACGTGTGTAGCATGGCCGCTGTCCTAAGAAATTTGGAACACTAAAATTGTAGTCACATTGCCTCATGGCCGAATGTCTTCCTTAAGAAAGTTTCGGTAGCGATACATTCTGTACATCGCACACTTATTTTCGAAAGTTACAGATTAACACAATTCTGTACTGTTGTATCCATGTCGTTTACATGTTCAAATGGTTCAAATGGCTCTAAGCACTATGGCACTTAACATCTCGGGTCATCAGTCACCTGAACTTAGAACTACGTAAACCTAACTAACCTAAGGACATCACACACATCCGTGCCCGAGACAGGATTTGAACCTGCGACCGTAGCAGCAGCGCGGTTCCGGACTAAAGCCCCTAGAACCGCTCGGTCACAACGGCCGGCCGTTTACATGTATTCCAACGGAATTGCTATTCGCTTTAATAAATGTAGGAAAACAAATGCAAACTTAAATTTAGATGGTTCATGGAAATTTTAAGCCCATTCTTTGACCACCGCCTCACGTCGCTTGGAAGGATCTCAAAGTACTCACGTGTATTGTGTACACAGCTGCATGTAGCAAATTTATGCAGCATTCTGTTGAGGTAACTCGACTGAATTATCATTTTATTGTAAGAAAAGGAATGGAATGTCGTACCTCATGTGTGTATAACTAACATCCTGTTGGATTGATCGATCAGCTGTCTGGTATCCTGTCCGGTGTCACGCGCTCGAGAACACAAGTGGCCCTAGGACTGCGTTCTGTTTGGAATCTGCCAATTTGTTCTCCCAGGAGACGCCCTGGCTGCGGGTTATTGTCGTTTCAACCAGCAGCTCCGCAAAGCAGTTCGGTCGCCGCTCGGCTGTGACGCCGCCCATGAAAACAACTGATATATGGACAGCGCTGTATCGAATCCCGATTTCATATAGCTACAGCGGTCCCTTAGGAACCCACAGATACAATGCGGTTCGGGATTAGATATCGTATCTTGGGAAATGTGGTTACCAGGCTACACAATGGTCTTGCCTAGACTAGCATTGTGGATGTTAAAAATACCATCTCTGCCACAGTTGATAACAATTATTTTCTCTACCGGTTTCCGAATATGAACATCGCATTTTTGCCCATATATGCTGTATTGTGTCAAATCTTTTTCAAGAACTTGAGAGTGTCGGTAATATCCTGGGGAAGGAATTATGCAGCGTATATTTACTTGAATATAGAATATGTTCCGAAATAGGAAGCAGTAAAGATAAAAAATATCATTGGTCTGCCTTATTTTAAGTGGTGAGATAATTACACTTCTACTTGTAATTCTCAAGCTCCCATTAACCATAGAGCTATAACAATAAAATCCATTGGTTTATTCCTCATATAAAGTACAGTGTATTTATATTGTTGATTCTTTCAAATAAGAAGGCAGCAACATACCTATATTTTGCTGTCTTCTTCCTTGAATGATTCAACCTATATTTTGTACACAACCACTGTCTCAAAATGCCAGTTTCGACAGAACAACATTACACATTTGTTTTCGACAATAAGCAAGGCTTTAGCGCTTGAGACAACCGGTGCTGAATGAGGCAATTACTAAATTCCCAACGTTTCTCAATGACAAGCACCGCATGGTAAAGTTCCTGCATCCTTTCCGAATGCAAACGATTCGTCACAAGGCACTGAAACTAAGGGCTCTAATTCATCACAGTTCTTTAAAAAAAGGCCAGTAAACCAATGGAATGTACACAGTGAAACGATACTGTAGTATCTGAGAGATTTGGAGGACACGCCAGTATCGCAATAGCGAATCTGAATGTTCTGTGACATCACGAACTTAAATGCTCTCGCTTAGCTTCACTGGTTGTTAATGATCCAACTTGATCTGGTTACAAGTAGGTATCACATTATTATAAACTTATTTTGTAACTCTTAGTTACACCACTCGCTTGGTGCCACTACGGTAGGACTTTCTGAAGGTACTGGAACACTCAGAAGGAATGACAGAAGAGTACATCTAAAAACCTGCAGTGTGCTATTTTTAACAACCGATATACACTGAGTGACAGATGTTACGGAATACCTTCTAATATCGTGTCGGACCTCCTCTTGCCCCGTTATTGCAGCATCTGGACGTGGCATCGACTCAACAACTCGTTGGAAGTCACCTGCAGAAATATTGAGCCGTACTACCTTCATTGCCGTCCATAATTGCGAAAGTGTTTCCGTTGCAGAATTTCGTCCCATAAACGTTCATTAGGATTCACGTCGAGTGACACGGGGGGCCAAATCATTCGCTCAAACTGTCCAGAATGTTCTGCAAACCAATGGCGAACATTTGTGGCCAGGTGACATGGCGCTTTGTCACTCATAAAAATTCAGTCGTTGTGTGGGAACATGAAGCACATGGATGGCTGCGAATTGTCTCCAAGTGGAAAACATAACCATTTCCAGTCAATGGTGCTTTCAGTTTGACCAAAGGACACAGTCCATACCACGTAAACACAGCCCACAATATTATGGAACCACCAACAGCTTTCACAGTGCCTTGTTGACAACTTGGTTCCACGGCTTCGTAGGACATTTGTAGTAAGGACTTATGGGACCAGACTGCTGAGGTCATAGGTCCCTAGACTTACACACTACTTAAACTAACTTATGCTAAGAATAACACACACACCCACGCCCGAGTGAGGACTGGAACTTCCGACGGGGGAGCCGAGCGAACCGTGATAAGGCGCCCCTAGACCGCTAGGCTACCCCGCGTGGCATAGCTTCGTAGGCTCTACGCTGCATTCGACGCGAACCAGCAGCTCTTACCAACTGAAATCTGGACTCATTTGAACAAACTACTACTTCCCAGTCGTCCACGGTCCAACCAATATGGTAACGAGCCAAGGAGGGGCGTCGTAGGCGAAGTCGTGCCTCGCATCGGTCGTCTGCTGTCATAGCCCAATAACGCAAGATTTCGCCGCACAGCACTAACAGATACGTTCGTCGTGCGTCTCGAATTGATTTCTGTCACTATTTTACACAGTTTTGCTTGTCTGTTAGCGCTGACAACTCTACTCAAACGATGCTGCTCTCGATCCTGCTCTCGCTCGTTACGTGAAGGCCGTCGGCCACTGTGTTCGTGGGGAGAGGCAATGCCTGAAATTTGGTTTCCTCGACATATTCTTGACACTGTGAATCGCGGAACATTGAATTCCCTAACGATTTCCGAAATGGATTCTTCCACGCTGTGGGGCGGCGGGTAGAATTATGTTGTTTATGATGTTTGAATGTTGAAACACTTCCCGGCCGATTAACCATATGAGGGGCGGCGGGTGAAATTAATTGTTATATAAATGTTCCTGTTATTTATGCTGTTGTTTGCCGTTCTCAACACTGGCTCTATAACTACAATATTGGCAACCAGAAAGTGATTAGCAAAACGTGAAGCCTGTAATTAGAATTCCTAGTGCCCACTTCATCTGAGAAATACGCTTATAGCTACAGCTTATATAGCTCTGAGGAATTAGGAGATTGTCTGGGATTTATAATCAAAAACGATCGTGAAAAAAAAACTTTCTCTATATTCTGAAAGTCACAGATGAAAAAAAAAGAATCCACACAATCTAACTAACAGAGCAGTTCAGAGTCTAATGCGCTGATGCCACTATAACTGTCCAAATTAAATATTTAAATGAATGCTCGCCATAATTTGATGATAATGTTCATCAAACGCCACGCTAAATAATGGTAGAATGTCTGTCCCGCGGCGGCACGTGAAAATACGACATACGCAGACTGAAGATACATCATTAAAGTCATCCCAGAATTAACACTTTTCTCGAAAATGATTTCATGGTTACGCATATCCCGAGTAATTTAATACGGCATCCCAGGCTGTTTATAGCAATGATACCGACGCGACGCGACGCGACTCCCGACACAGATGGTGTGCTATTCAGCGTCTGGAGAGAACTGGGGCCTTGCTTCCTCGCGCAGCGTTCTTATATATAAAGCCGCGGTGCGGACGGCTAAGGGAACGCCTGATCAAATCGGCTCTCCCGACTAGCCGCTGGACTAGTAATGCACCACATTAAGTTATTGAATAAATCATACCTTCTTTTGCTGCTGGCCGATGAAGCTCTCAATTTAAATGTGCATTCAGCACACAGGTAAATAATCATAATACAAGTCTGACGTGGCTAAGTAAAATATTTTGGGCGAGAGAATTAATTTAATTACACTGCACGCAGTAGACGAGCTCTGAACTTGCTCTTTGGAGATACGCTATCGCTGTAGTTTTATAGTTATTCAAATGAAACTTATCACATCTTTATGGTTATAGCGGATCTCCATTCTACTTAAATTTAAACATCCTAGCCTTATTTATTAGCCTACTTAATCTATCTTGCTTCCTTAATTTTTAAGACAAAAACCAGAGAATATTGAATTTCAACTAAAATCTTAATTTGTGAGATCCAAAGTACTGTCTCTATTAAATTATTATGAAAAGGGAATCTAAATATAAATTTTTAAGCCTCTAGCTCTTTTCTGTTGCGCCAATGATTTTTACACACAAATGTCCAAATTTCGAAACTGGTTAAAGTTATCGAACTGATATTCAACACATATTAATTTAGTATTGCTCCTGACATGCTAGAAACATTTTAAGTTATTTACTTGATTTTTAAAGTATTGCGCAACCTGTATGACGTCAGAGCTAGTTACAGCGGACTGGCTGGCACACGATGGAAAGACTGATGTGAAATTACTATGGCGTGAGTAGGCTGCTTCCCTATAACGCGTGTAGTTCCAACTACCATTTCGTGTGCAAAGCCTGTTAATTCCCGTAGTGCGGCCACAATAACGTCGGAAGCAATTTCACAAATTACGGCTCCACGAATGCACTGCCCTGTTATACCTTGTGTATGCGATACTGCCGCCATGTGCATATGTGCATGTCACTATCCTATGACTTTGATCATCTCAGTGTACAGCACAGGAACATAACAGAATTCATTGAAATCTAAATAATGGACACACTTATTGCCTATGATTCAGGGTTAAAGTGCCAGAGGTAGTGGGAACTTAGGCCAGTGTACGATAATGGGGAAGCAAAGATGAAGACGCTGTGGACAGAGAAATGGTGTGATGGCTGATGCAACGGCACCGAGCCAAGTGCGGAACTGGATAACGGACTGAGTACCAAATGCCTGAACCTAAAATGGCAGTAACCGTTCCAACCTCCTGGTAACAGTTCTGATCAACACAAATCTTCGTGTTGCCCAAATATTGTGCGCGTCTGACACGATGATTTGCCAGTTCACAAGAGAACTTTTCCTTCGAGTTTACACGTGCTTACACTAGTAGACGCAATATGCGAAATATAGAAGGCAGTAGATAATTCCAGTGTATCTGTGGAAGCGTCGTGCCTACTCTGATAATACATAACCGACTGTCATGAAGTTTTTGTATGTCCATACTTACGATTGGAGGTTTGAGGTACTTCGGCCGCTCTCTTATGTAATAAAATAGAACACCTGTTTCGTTTGGTTTGTGGGGCGCTCAATTGCGCGGTCATCAGCGAGGAACACCTATAGCCGTTCTTACGATTATATTTATTAAATCGCTACTAGCTTCGGTGCTTCAGTGGAGTTGGTAGTTATTGGCTGGAGACACAATATCGGCCGCGCGCAGTCGCCGCGCAGTTAGAGGCGCCATGTCACTGACTGCGCGGAACCTCCCGCCGGATGTTCGAGTCCTCCGTCGGGCATGGATGTGTGTATTGTTCTTAATATAAGTTAGTTTAAATAGTGTGTAAGTCTAGGGACCGATGACCTCAGCAGTTTGGTCCCTTAGAAATTCACAAACATTTGAACACAGCACAATATCGTTATTACAGGTAGTCTGAGTTAACGATTTCGTAGATGTAGGCCACTGATGAATCGTGTATGCGATTCGAGTTCACCCGCTCCACATCAGTTAAGGCCTGAAGATGGTGTTCTGAAGCACTGAAACTGGTAGCCATATAATAAGTAACACTGTAAGGACGACTATAGTCCGTTTTATTACTTGATTGTCATAAAATATGCTGCAGTTACATTTTTTAAATATTTATTTCAACAGCCTTAGTGGAAAATCATCGGAAAGTATGACTGTTTTCCATAAATTAGTGTCACCTTCAGATCTGAACAAATGATTACGAATGGCTCAAATGGCTCTGAGCACTATGGGACTCAACTGCTGAGGTCATTAGTCCCCTAGAACTTAGAACTAGTTAAACCTAACTAACCTAAGGACATCACAAACATCCATGCCCGAGGCAGGATTCGAACCTGCGACCGTAGCGGTCTTGCGGTTCCAGACTGCAGCGCCTTTAACCGCACGGCCACTTCGGCCGGCAAATGATTACGAAAGATCAATATTATTTTGCAAAACAGTTCGGTCATAATATAAAAGGATAGCCCTATGCAGGACTTTTAATATCATCCAGTGGTACTCAATATATTTCTGTATACTTCAAGAAGAGATTAAGGTTAGTAATACGTACATTTTTGTTTACAGCCTGTAACTGAGTTCTTTTACCTGAAAATTACTTTCCACAACACGTGTCTAATCGTATGTGAAGATTCACCGAAACTGGCAATCCTTAGGGGCAATTTGAAACTGATACTGTCAACACAAGTATCGGAAAAAAATATAGAATGAGAGCTGAAAGCCAAGTATGATCTAAAGAGCATGACCGATGCAGGACAGTAAATCCTTGAGTCATTCCTCTATGATCTCCAAAGAAACTCTGTCAGCAAATCTTACTCCCACGTCCACGAAGGCAACACACTTCATCGGAGAGCAACAGACGGGAGAGGGTTGAAAAGTCAGTTCGTGACACTTCCAAGCCCTTTGGTTTCCGGCTAGGAGAGACAAACTTGGTGCTAAACCAGGCAGGTCGTGATACCTAGAGATGGCAGGCTCTATAAGCAACTTCCCGCGCATTACACGCACTGCGGCCGGGAGACTGATCATTACTTAGAAACCTTAGAGAAAAGCCTCGGATAAAACCGCTATCAATAATTAAGCCAACCGGAATTGAAAACAAGACAAGAGATTTGGAATCAAAGATGGTCTGAGAGTAGTACAGCAATATGAAAAGCACAATAAAAAAATGAAACATTGTTAAAGATATAGCATTGAGACGCTTTGGCTCATGGGTGGACGAAACTATAATAACAGATTTAAGGTGGAATGAAGGTATTTAAGTGTCATATGTACCTATTCACCATAATATGGAAGAAAGGAGGATTTGGAGAAATTCTATGAGTTCTTGCTAGAGACAGTGAAAACAGTAATTAAAAATTACTTTGTCATTCTTGAAGGAGACACGAAACACAAAGCTGGAAACGCCCCACATTATAATATTTAGGGAAACAATGGAGAGAACTAGTAAATAACTACGAGAATTCGTCTCCGTAGGCTTCGTTTCGCTTTTCTCCAGCATCAAGCTGGGTTGGGAAGATTACGGTAATTTTCCACTTTCCATTGTGTTTCCACCATTCTTCCCCTGTATCTGTTTTGTTCCAGACCAGAATCCTTCCACTTAAACTGTTCTTTATTGAGTAAATTCATCTTTCTCTAGCCCTTTTGGCCTCCATCGTTGGTGTGGCGTTCTTTCGTTTCCCATTCTCTTTACATGCCAAAACCAATTCTTCCACTCAGCTATTCTACTCCAATTTCATTTCTAACGTCCTCATTTTTCATTCTCTCTCTCCTCGTTTTCCCTAACTGGTGTTCTGGATTTGAGGTCAGTCAATCAGCTGTGTGAATAAAATAAATGCTAATTCAGTTGATTGCCAAAGTAATGTTTTAGCAGAAGTAAAATTTTTCACAGTGCAACGGAAATACTACGAGTGCGAAAGTGTAACTGTTAGCTTCAGTAGTAATGTTAGTAGGTAGCTTCTTTGCTTTACTTGATTTCATTGTTTTGTATGTGCTTTGTGTGGTTAGTATATTTTGTGTGTGAGTCATTTTTGGGGAAAAATAGCTTTTGTGTGTACTCGTGTCTTACCAGTCAGGATTAATACTAGTCGAAATGGTGAAGACACGCAAGGACAAGCGGTTACAGGGAGAAGATCTGTCAGGCTATGACACAGACGAAAATAAACAAGAATTTCCAGTGAGGAACCAACCCACAATGACAGGTTCTCAACTTCCAAAACCAGAAGGTGAGCAACCCGAAACGGACAAAATATTAGGCACTGATCAGGATCAAGCTCAAATGAGCAAAGAAGTCCACTCGATTACTGGTACAGGGAAGGTGGATGCTACTGCATCGACAGCAAATGTTGTGCAAGTACCTGTACCAATGACCGATTTTCTAACGGTGCTGATGGCATAGACATGAGAGACAAGCAACAGGAGCAGGCATTAATTACCCAAGTTAAGGACATTTTAGCGGAAGAACGTCTCGAACGTGAGGAAAAGGAAAGACAGGAACGACTTGAACGCGAACGCAAGGAACAGGAGCTTGACGCTGAGTTCCTGGCAAAAATGAATGAAATGTTTGAACAACGTGACAAGGCGCTAGTGTCATATTTGTCACAGGAGATCGATGAAGTAAAACAGCAAGTCGCTGAGTTGGTAGACGAGAACAAAAACATTCTGTTGTGGATTGGCAAGACAGCCAACCCACTATGAGAGGAAGCCGAAAGGCACGCATTTTAGCTCACGCAGGCTGGCGTGAGGTCTGGAACAGGTCAAGGAAATGGGACTAACAAAAACCGTACGTAGCTGCTGGAATATTTAACTTTAATTCATAATTGGTGAACATCGCTCTTGACGGTACGTGTTTTACAGCATCAATAGTAACTGGTAATGGCGCCTTGCTAGGTCGTAGCAAATGACGTAGCTGGAGGCTATGCTAACTATCGTCTCGGCAAATGAGAGCGTATTTTGTCAGTGAACCATTGCTAGCAAAGTCGGCTGTACAACTGGGGCGAGTGCTAGTAAGTCTCTCTAGACCTGCCGTGTGGCGGCGCTCGGTCTGCAATCACTGATAGTGGCGACATGCGGGTCCGGCGTATACTACGGACCGCGGCCGATTTAAAGGCTACCACCTAGCAAGTGTGGTGTCTGGCGGTGACACCACACATTCCACAAAAGGTCACGCAACTACACGAACACTTACATCAACTACGCTGCGTGCTAGAAAAGCAAGTGAAAATTGTCGTCAATGCACTTGACGAAATTATCAACTCGCTCTAGCAGCTAGTCGACGACGGCGTAGCGATAGCTCGATTGGGGCGGGACAGGCAGTTATCGACTTCTGCGCTACTTAACAAAAATTAGTAGTAAGGATGTGTGCCGATAACTGTATGCTGAGTGGAAAAAGCTGACTGCGAGAAAGTGCAACCGTACTTGCCAGTCAATTGTTCAGGCGTTGTCGTTGCGAACGGAGACGTAGTGCTACCAACTGTAGCGCAAGTAAAGCACGAGGAACCACTATTAAAACACAGGCAGTTCCAGACGTTTAATGATGAGACAAAGAATGTCCATCCGGTAATCTTTATAAAAAGTTTCCGGAGTGTACTCCCTGGCATCATGGACTGAGCACCAAAAGGTTCAGTTTGTGATCTCTTTCATCACAGGCGACGCGGCACTGTGGGCGATGGAAATCGCGGAGCAGTGTCCGTCGTTGTCTGAATTCGGAAGTAAATTTCTCGCCAGATGCTGGTCCAGGTCTGTTGAAGACGGTCTCCGCAAACAAGTGTATAACCCGGAAGCATTCAACCCCCGTTCAGGTAACTTCAGAAAATATTTTGAAAGGTACCTGAACAAAACGAGACACTGGAACGAACCCATGCCTGCCAGGGACGTTCTAAGAATTTTGAAGGGTAAACTGCCTATACCGATCACAGAGAAACTCGTACACGTCCCTGACACGGACTTGGAGTTGTTTATGGTAACCATAGACTTCCTCGATTTAATACACGAGGATGCCAGGCAGGGAGATCAGGGGAGTACAAACAATGGACAAGCGAACGGTAAAGGAAAAAACCAATCCAATAATAGCCCTCGTAAGAACGGTTATTCAAAGAATGACGAATATTCACAATGGGAAAACTTCTCTAAAAAAGGAAACACTATGAATAGTGTGCCCACTGTGGATGGTCGCTGGCACAGCACTGGATACAATATGTACCAGCATGGCCAGTCAAACCCTTCTTCAGCAAAAAGAGGTGGAGGAAACTACAATCGAGCGAGACGAGGCGAAGGGGAGGAAACTCCAACTTCGGCAATAAAAATATGAGAACTACCAATGAGCAGTGGCAACGGGCAAGGCCAGCAAACTGGCAGGCACATCAAAACACACGTCCGGGTTACGTCCGGGTAACTTTAGAGGATCCTCACACGTTGAATCACAACAACTGTGTTGTAAATGAAGACAGCAGCGAACCGGAACCCGGTTGGGAACGGGAAAATGCTATTATTAAGCAACATACTGCATCAAAAGTAGCCGAATCTTCGTACCTGAGCCTGTCACAGCCATCTGATTTGAGCCAAGTGCTGAACCAATTTGTACGTTTTCAGAAAAACCGGGGATAATAAAAGAGTATGTGTTCGACATGCAAGTAAAACCTTACCAAACTTTCTGCCGTGCCTCCTGTTCAATACCGTGGTCGAAAAGAGAAACCGTGTGGAGAGAAATTCAGAGAATGCTGCTGTGCAAATAATAGAACCGTCAACATCACCATATAGTGGCCTGTTGTTAGCGGTTACAAAAACAGACGGCAGCGTTCGGCTGGTGTTGAACGCGCGGGATATTAATAATACACTCCTGGAAATGGAAAAAAGAACACATTGACACCGGTGTGTCAGACCCACCATACTTGCTCCGGACACTGCGAGAGGGCTGTACAAGCAATGATCACACGCACGGTACAGCGGACACACCAGGAACCGCGGTGTTGGCCGTCGAATGGCGCTAGCTGCGCAGCATTTGTGCACCGCCGCCGTCAGTGTCAGCCAGTTTGCCGTGGCATACGGAGCTCCATCGCAGTCTTTACCACTGGTAGCATGCCGCGACAGCGTGGACGTGAACCGTATGTGCAGTTGACGGACTTTGAGCGAGGGCGTATAGTGGGCATGCGGGAGGCCGGGTGGACGTGCCGCCGAATTGCTCAACACGTGGGGCGTGAGGTCTCCACAGTACATCGATGTTGTCGCCAGTGGTCGGCGGAAGGTGCACGTGCCCGTCGACCAGGGACCGGACCGCAGCGACGCACGGATGCACGCCAAGACCGTAGGATCCTACGCAGTGCCGTAGGGGACCGCACCGCCACTTCCCAGCAAATTAGGGACACTGTTGCTGCTGGGGTATCGGCGAGGACCATTCGCAACCGTCTCCATGAAGCTGGGCTACGGTCCCGCACACCGTTAGGCCGTCTTCCGCTCACGCCCAACATCGTGCAGCCCGCCTCCAGTGGTGTCGCGACAGGCGTGAATGGAGGGACGAATGGAGGCGTGTCGTCTTCAGCGATGAGAGTCGCTTCTGCCTTGGTGCCAATGATGGTAGTATGCGTGTTTGGCGCCGTGCAGGTGAGCGCCACAATCAGGACTGCATATGACCGAGGCACACAGGGCCAACACCCGGCATCATGGTGTGGGGAGCGATCTCCTACACTGGCCGTACACCACTGGTGATCGTCGAGGGGACACTGAATAGTGCACGGTACATCCAAACCGTCATCGAACCCATCGTTCTACCATTCCTTGACCGGCAAGGGAACTTGCTGTTTCAACAGGACAATGCACGTCCGCATGTATCCCGTGCCACCCAGCGTGCTCTAGAAGGTGTAAGTCAACTACCCTGGCCAGCAAGATCTCCGGATCTGTCCCCCATTGAGCATGTTTGGGACTGGATGAAGCGTCGTCTCACGCGGTCTGCACGTCCAGCACGAACGCTGGTCCAACTGAGGCACCAGGTGGAAATGGCATGGCAAGCCGTTCCACAGGACTACTACCAGCATCTCTACGATCGTCTCCATGGGAGAATAGCAGCCTGCATTGCTGCGAAAGGTGGATATACACTGTACTAGTGCCGACATTGTGCATGCTCTGTTGCCTGTGTCTATGTGCCTGTGGTTCTGTCAGTGTGATCATGTGATGTATCTGACCCCAGGAATGTGTCAATAAAGTTTCCCCTTCCTGGGACAATGAATTCACGGTGTTCTTATTTCAATTTCCAGGAGTGTATAATAATACCTGTTCGGACCCGGCCGGAAAATATAGAGGAACAAATTCAGAAATTTCAAGGTGTTAAGTACTTCATAAGCCTGGATTCGTCCTGGCAGGTACCGTTAACGCCAAATTCAAGAAAATATACCGCGTTTATATTCGCCGGTAGAAGCTATTGAGTTCCACCGTTTGGGCTGAATATAAGTGCGGGCGTGTTCATTGCAGCACTGAACACCGTGTTAGGACCTGACTTCGAAAAGGTAACGGTGTATGTCGATGACATTCTCATCGCCACAGGAACCTGGTCTGAGCACATGGAGATTTTGTACAGCTTGCTGGCAAGATTTGCAGCCGTCGGGGCTACTGCCAACCTCGAAAAGTCAAAATTTAGCCGGCAAGAAATAAAGTTCTTAGGACATATTATATCTCCGGTGGGGATTCTACCTAACCCGAAGAAGCTGAAAGCGATAGAGGAGATGCCGCACCCCAAGATGAAAAAGCAATTGAAAGCATTCCTTGGAATGGCCTCCTTTTTTAGGCGGTTTTTACTGGCGCAGTTGCTAAACAGTGAGGACTTACTAGATCTGCTTAGAAAGAATCGGCCGTGGAATTTTACGGAAGAATGAAAGAGAGCCTACGGCCAAATTAAAGCCGCATTAGTGAATGCAGAAATCCTACACCGTCCTGACATCTCACGAGATTTCTGTCTAGCAGCCGAGTGTTAAATTCATGTGAACGGTCCTATTCTGCAACTGAATTAGAGGCGCTTGCAGTAATTTGGGCCTTGAAAAAATTTCACTACTATTCATATGGCAAAAGAGTCATAATCTTTTGCGACCACCAGCGCTCAGCTATGTGCTTGTTGCACAAGCGACTCACGAGGTGGATTTTAGCTCTACAGGATTATGATTTTCAAATCAGACATGTGAAATGATCGGACAATGTTATAGCAGACGCGTTGTCTAGATTACCCCGAGCATTACCAGAATTTGCAGGGCCTGTAGAACAATCTACAGAATTCAAAATATTGGTACTGGGAGATTCCATACGGCGGAATAAATATGTGCGTATGTGTCGAGAGATAGCACACATGCAGTATGATGATCCGTTATCCGATGTGGTGTAGAATAATGGATTCTTTAAGCAATGATCCGTATGGAGAACTTGCCAAATTGTATAGGACACAAAATGATATTTTGTGCCACCGAAGGACTGAAACATCTGAAAACTGGTGTGTGTGTATACCAACACAGTCAGTAGAGAATTTAATATGGTACACACACGATTCTTGGGGACACTTGGGCGGAAAGAAATGCGCAAACTTATTATCTAGGTACTGCTACTTCCAAAACTTACAGCGTAAGGTGAAGGCACTAGTGAGAACTTGCCTTATTTGTCAAAACCTTGCACTCGTAGCCTGAGACACGAGCTACACCCAATAGCGCCGACAGCACCAGCACAGATAGATGCTGTTGATGTGACAGGACCCTAGCCGATAGCAAGAGGCGGGTTAAAGTATGTTGTAGCAGCCTTGGTTCATATGGCACAAATGGCTCTGAGCACTACGCGACTTAACTTCTGAGGTCATCGCCTAGAACTTAGAACTAATTAAACCTAACTAACCTAAGGACATCACACACATCCATGCCCGAGGCAGGATTCGGACCTGCGACCGTAGCGATCGCTCGGTTCCAGACTGCAGCGCCTAGAATCGCACGGCCACTCCGGCCGGCGTAGCAGCCTTGGACATTTTTTCAAAACATTTGAAGTTGTATCCTACAAAAATGTCTACTACAAAAGCAATAGTCAGGAAAATGGTGTCAGATTACATACCTAACGTCGGAAAGCCGATGATCTTATTAACTGACAATTATACTTATTTTAAAAGTCACGACTGGAAAGTGTTTGTTTGGGAACATAACATCAAGCATGTTTGTATGTCATTGTATAACCCGAGCGCGAACCTTGTGGAACGTTGCTTTCGCGACTTCAACAGGTTTGTTCGCACATATGCGGCAATTCATCAAACGAATTGGATTGAGCTAGCACCCCAATTCGAGGAAATACATAATAATATACCCCATGTGTTGTGGCGTAACAAGCTAGTTACGCCACACTGAGAAGGGAGCCGAAAGGCACGCGTACACACACGCCGACTGGCGTCAAGTATGGAACAGGATACGTTATGACTGCTATAAAGAAAATACGTAGCTTTGGAATATACTTAACTTTTAATCACTCCTTGTGATACATCTCTCTTGACTATACAAATGAGATTCGTAAGATGCATGCACTGTTACAATTGGCGCCTTGCTAGGTCGTAGCCATGGACTTAGCAGAAGGCTGTTCTAACTGTCTCTCGGCAAATGAGAGGAAGGCTTCGTCCGTATTGTCGCTAGCAATGTCGTCCGTACAACTGGGGCGAGTGCTCGTCCGTATCTCGAGACCTGCCTTGTGGTGGCGCTCGGTCTGCGATCACACAGTGGCGACACGCGGGTCCGACATGTACTAAATAAACCGCGGCCGATTTAAGCTACCACCTAGCAAGTGTGGTGTCTGGCGGTGACACCACACCATGAATCCACTGGGTGCACACCAAATGAACTCATGACACAGGATTTACCCGACGAGGAATGGTTAAACCCTTTGCCACGAATTCCACGTCTTGTAAACAGAGACCATAAGCTACAGCAAGCCCTGCTCGCAATGCAACACAATGCAACCATTAGGAAGAAGAAGTACGATCGCAAATTAAATAAACTCTACACGTACAGCAGAGGAGACGTGGTGATCTCAAGAGTCATCCCAAGTCCTCGAGTATCAAAAAGGTCAACAGAAACTGGCAGCTCTTGTATACAGGACCACACAGGATTTTAGAGATACCACATGACGGGAGTTATCTGCTGGCACACCCGGACACAGGAAAGATAAGAGGGTTGTTTCCGCACAAGGACTTAAAACCGTTTGTATCCAGGGATACTTAAGGGTTTAAGTCTAAAATGTGTAAAGGTAGATGTAAGTTGTATGCCTAGTTAGTAAGATTTATTTCATATTTATTTGATTTTATACATGTGTTTGTTAGATATAGAGTAGTGGCTAACTGTATGTATGAGTGAGTTGTGACAGAAGGAGAATACTGCACATAAACAAGTGCCGTCACAGAAAAGAGATTAGCAAATGAATCTGCGTAAGGACGCTCTGCACAGGATAAACCTTGAAAAGGGAGGAAGCATTGTGCATGGTCGTCGGACGCGCACGTTAACAGATAATCGCTGTACAAACGTGAGAATTTGCGTAATAAAAAATTTCAAACGGAATAATATCTCTTAACTTCCACACTGATTCCAGCTTGAAGGCGCTTGCAGGTACACCCGCGCGCAAGCAAGGCAGCTGCAAGCGCAACAATGACAAAAGTTTCTGAATCAGTGTTGAATGAATAAATAATACCCATGTCATAAAACCTACTGAACTCACTGGTCCATTATGACCAACTGGTCAACACTTTAAATAAGAGGTGACAACTAGGCCAACGACTGAATACTAAGTGATAAACGGACCTAGAAGGAGCTCTAATTGTACCATATAAATGTATATATATAATATTAACATGTAAAATGGAAAGCATATTTATTACGTAATGCTATTAAAACGCAATAAACCATGTTCCAATTTAAAAGTGACTGTCCGAACGCTCAAACAGTGAAAAGACGGATAACCTGAACTACGAATTGGAACGACATAAAAGTGTGAACAGTTAACTGTGCAAGAACACAACATGTGTGCCTGTATTTAACAGTGGAAGACTGTTCTGAAAGTATGGTGAACAAAAGAATAAAAATTTATAGATCAAATGGTGTACCCCTCACAGAAAACGATGTAGATGCGAAACATGATAGACATTCACAGTGTGGGTAAATGTTTCTGCAAAGATGTGAGGCTTCGGATAAACGGAGCCATAGCAGTGGACTGTGGTAATACGCTATAGGTAGCGCACAGTGAACTGTGGTTTCCGGACCGGCAGGTGCACGCTAGAAGCGACGCAGGCCAAGAAGTATGAAGCGAAAAGTGCCATCGCGACGTACTCAACTGAACACTTACCATAGTGACAGTGCATACTGCGATCAAGTGAACACTTAGTTTAAAACTACAGTTATGTTAAATCAGTATAAAATGTGTGAGTTCGAACCAGAAATTATTTAAAGACCTGGAACTCGTTCGTTCCTATATTCTTACAATGCATTCCGTAAACAGTGAACACGAGTGACTGTGGAGTGTTTGGTAACTAATGAATTTTCTTCCAACACTTATAGCAGGTATACTTACTTTATTATGCTGATGAACTGATACTCGGTGAAATGTTTACATGTTGCGCGACGCGGCGAGCGATCGGCGGTTGTCCTGTCCATGCAGCGGGCGCGGCGCCCCACCTACCGACCGGCAGCGGTTCGCGCCTACGTCGCTGCTTGGGCCAACGAACCGGCACTGGCTGCAACAAGCGGTCACATTCGCTACCGTCTGTGCCAGCAGCAACACACTGCCGGACCAGCAACAAACCGCCGTCGGCAATGTTTACTTCGATCAGATCCAAAAATGTTGTAATCGACGATAAACTGATACACCATGTAAAATTGTAACAAACATAACTACTAAAAAACATAAAGCCTAAAACAACTATCTGTACAGAAGAAAAAAGACTGTTGTACGTTATGCAGTTTCATGTGTTAATTATGAATTTTTGTAGTATAAATGTATATGTATATATTTATCTGTCAATTTGTGTGCAGGTGTTGCACATTCAGTGTAAAAGCAAAATTAACAATCTGAAGGCTCTGGGCGGGGTTATTTTGACCCGTTTTTTCCCTTACACCTGTAACCCGAATGGGGGAGTGTAAGTCAAAGTGCCTCGGGTCTGTAAGATACCGGATTGTTCCTATTCATAATAAAACAGAAAGACAGATGGGACTGATAGACGTACTCACCTGTAATTGTGCATTATGTATGACATTAAAAATGGTTCAAATGGCTCTGAGCACTATGCGACTTAACTTCTGAGGTAATCAGTCGCCTAGAACTTAGAACTAATTGAACGTAACTGACCTAAGGACATCACACACATCCATGCCCGCGGCAGGATTCGAACCCGCGACCATAGCGGTCGCTCGGCTCCAGACTGTAGCGTCTAGAACCGCACGGCCACTCCGGCCGGCTGTATGACATCAATAATTGTGTTATGAACAGCGTATTGAACAGTGAATTGAAATAGGTGTGCCAAACATGAACTTTTGGCCATCCACAAAACTGAACTAAATATAAAACCGCAGTGCGTCTGTACATAAACAGTGGACTTTATTATGTACACCCTCACTAGGTGGCCCTTGTGACGGTACGTTACATAAATATTGACATTTTTATCGGTTGTAAACCATAGTTAATATATTTTATGAATATAATTAGTATAAAAGATACAGTTAATGTTCTTGAAACAACTGATATGCAGCGATAATTTAAGAGTAGCATCTCTATTTAACACATGTGCATGAAAACAAAAAAGGATCAAAAAGAGACGCCATTGTACGGCCGAGGAGGAAGGACCTACTTTGTGGCACACACACTGTTTTGTTTCGCGATACAGAAGACAGCCATTGAGCGGCTACACATATTTTATGTAAGTTATTCGGTGTTCTGCTAAAATAAACTAATTATTGTTATCACAAACTGAATTTCATTGTAATAGTTGTCACCTCAAATGGTCGCAGTGGCAAATTATTTTTAATAAGCATTTTTTCAGTAGTTTGCGCTGCGAGAAGCTTATCTTCTGATGCAGCCTCTGGTCGGCCATTACGCGCTGAAGTATTAATTTATTTTTCGAAGTGTTAATAGTAACTCTAAATGCGAGAGATTTCGTTGTAAGAACCTTTCTAAATTGCAATAGATAATTAATTTAAGTTAATGTTCATTTTTTAAATTATACAGATTCCACGAGTTCAGTAAGTTTTATCTTGGCCGCTCCAGGGCAACAATTGAAATTCTCTCGAGCCTTGCTTTGCAGTCAGTAAATAGAAATTAATAAAATTACATTCAATTCAGTTAACGGCAACTATATTTTAGTCATCACGTTCAAAATCTAAAGTTGAGCCTCATCACGTAAATGTTCCATGGCAAATTCAATTTTTCTGTCCCACGATTGATCCACAGCAGGAGAATCATTCAAGATATTGGAGAATATAGTTTCAGGTGGTTGGTTCAGCAGGATTTCACATGGTGCAAGTCCTGTCGCTGCATGAGGTAGGCTATTGATTACACCCTCAAAATCTGTTATATACCATTTCCATTTGCTATGTTTCCGACTACAATAAGTCCTGCACATGCGGTTCAACTCTTTCATGACTCTCACAGCTGGATTTGAGGCTGGTCTATACTTGGCTATCAGTACCTGTTACACACCGTTCCTCCACAACATCTCCTTCCACTCCTTTGATACAAATTGTGGGCCATTGTCTGATAGCACTTGCCTTGGTTTGCACACCTGCGTAAAATAGTCATTTTCCATTCTCGCTCATATTGACTTACCAGTTGCTTTCCTTAGGGGGTTGAACTTTACATGTTTTGAACACACTTCCAACACCACCATGAGCTGCATGAAATTGCCACGGGACTTAGGCAGTGGACCAAGTAAATCAACGGTCACTATGTCTTTGATTCCATCAGGAATTATGGGGTGCATAGGTCCCTGATGGGTAACAGTTGTTGTCTTAGTCTTCTGGCAAACATCACAGGTCCCTTATATCTTCCTAATCTTTTCGCTCATGCCAAAGAAAATACACTCCTTCCTTAGTCTTCCCAGACATTTGGTTGCCCCAAAGTGTGCATTACTGAAATTCGTGTACTACAACACCTTCTCAACAGCATGTTCCGGAATGTACAACTTCCAGTCCTGTGATGATTCATCAACACGATGGTACAGAATGTTGTGATGAATTGAATAATATTTTCTCAATTTATCTTCTCCAGCACACCCATATCTCACCTTCACACTCTTCAATGCAGGATCTTGATTTTGCTCACGTCGGATATTCTTAAGTAATTTGGTAACAAATGACTCGTATTTAATGCCCTTGATCAAATTAATGCTTAATTCCTGCCCTTGTAGTTAATTAACATTTATATCATCAACGCCAGATGGCATCCTCGAAAGTGCATAAGGTATGACGTTTTGGTCCCCAGGTCGGTAGACAACACTTAACTGATATTCTTGCAAGACAAGCGCCCACCTGGTGAGACGTCTATGGTGTAATTTGCTATCAAGTAGAAAGGTCAATGCCTTATGGTCTGTGACTACCTTGGTGGTTCCGCCAGCCAGGTAATATCTGAATTTTGTGAAACCCCATAGGACAGCAAGTGCCTCTCTCTCTGTGACTGTATATTGCCGTTCACGTTTTGTCAGAGCCCTGCTTGCAAATGCAATTGTTTTAACATTATCCGAGTCCATTTCATCCAGTTGTTATAAGTGCAGTCCCAATCCATAGTCTGAGCTGTCACAAGCCAAGTAAAATTCCTTGCTCAAATATGGGTGCGAAAGCAGCTTAGGATCGCACAGCTGTTGCTTTATTACCTCGTAAGCACCTTGGCATTCATCTCTCCAATCCCATAACTCCTTGTTCTTCAGCAGATTCAACAAATGTGGGTTGCTAAGTGACTGACCACTTACAGACTTCCTGTACCATCCACATAAACTAAGGAAACCTCTTAATTGTTTCTCACAGCGTGGTACAGGAAGATCCTTGACTACTTGTAGTTTGTCTTCATCCGGTCTGATCCCATGTACAGTAACGATATGGTCAAGAAACTTAACCTCACTCCTTCTAAAATCCGATTTCTCCAAATCTGCCGTCACTCCTGCTTCCACAAAGGCCGTGAGTGCTTCTTCTAGTCTTTTAACACGCTCTTCCCGATTTGCAGTTGCTATCAAGATGTCATCTACGTACACATTGACCTTCTTACTCAACTGCTCGCCCAGTACCTTATCCAATGCTCTAACAAAGGCAGATAAGGCCAAATGCAGTGAAGGATCTTGAATCGTTATGTAGAGGGACCTGCCAATACCCCGATCTGTGATCAATACTACTGAATACTCTTGCCCAATGAAACTTTTGGAGTAACACTTCCAAATTCTCAGGTCTGTCTCTTTCTGGAATAATAATTTTATTCACTGGTCGTGCATCCAATACTACTCTGACATCGCCATTCTTCTTTTCCACAACGAACAATGGGTTGTTATATTGGTTAGTTGGCATTTCTATTATCCCCATTCGCAACATTCTCTGGAGCTCTTCTTCCACTGTTTCACGTTTCAATTGAGGTATCGCATAAGGCTGTACAAAAAATGGTTCATGCTCCTTCACTTGTAATTAGCACTCAGCTGATTTGATTATACCAGGTTCACTTGAAAAAATCTGCCTGTATCTTCGCAGGACCCTCATCAATTGCCGGCCGTTATGGCCGTGCGGTTCTAGGCGCTACAGTCTGGAACCGCGTGACCTCTACGGTCGCAGGTTCGAAACCTGCCTCGGGCATGGATGTGTGTGATGTCCTTAGTTAGGTTTAAGTAGTTCTAAGTTCTAGGGGACTGATGACCTCAGATGTTAAGTCCCATAGTGCTCAGAGCCATTTTTGAACCCTCATCAATTCTTCTTTGGTCTCACGGTCTTGATGCTCTAATAACTGGAGTTTCCTTTTGACAACAGGTTCAATGTCTTCCGTGCTGATCTTGCCTTCCCATCTCCACTGCTTCTTGTTCAGAGCTCCAGAATCTCCTTTCACAGTGCCTTGTGGTGTTAGTTGCAGATCGATATCACAGCATATCATTCCAACTACTTCTTTGACACTGATCCTCTCTTTAACGGCAATAACAACTTCCGTTCCTCCTTTCTGCACTTCCACACATCCTTTTCCAAAGTTTAATTGGGCCTTTTGTTCATTTAGTCAGTCAACCCCTAAGATTATGGGCAATGCCAACCCAGGCACGACTAGCGCCGACACATCACCAAGCTTCATTGTGACTAAGATCTGTTCCTTAACAACCTTTCTTCTTGCACCAATGGCACCTGTAATACATATTCCATGTACAGGAAAACTGAGTACCCTCTTTCCTTGCTCAAACCACTCTGTATAGAGCTTTTGACATGCTTCATTGACCTGGCTACCAGAATCCACTAAAACATCGATACGTGTACCAAAGATTTCTGCTTTAATGATAGGTTGTATAGCTTCCTCACGGCCTTCACCAACTTCTTGCAATAGGTCTTCCTTCATATCTGTCACATTATCCAGCTTGCAAATAGACATAATAATGGGCCCTCCATACTCCATTCCTGATCGGGCCACACCAGGAACCTCCTCTAGTTTTCCGATGTTCCTTCCCTACGCTGCCTGTTCGGGCTATGATTTGAGTCTCGCACCTGGTCATGTGAAACATCGTGCCCTGGGTTCCGATATCTGTAGCCACCACGGTGTCCTCTGTGACTACCATGGCCACGGAAACTACCGCCGTGTCTCCTACCATTATTATTCCAATATCGTCCACCGTGTCTATTGTTATGGTTTACATGGGTATCTGTATTGGATTCGTTGTTCCCCGATACTCTACTATAAGCTTCTCCTCCTCCTGTTCCTCGTCAATCATACAACATGTCTAACTGTCCTAAGGCTGACTTCATTGCCTCTACATCATCTCTAGGGATTGCTAGCAATTTATCCTGAACTCCTGTCGGTAGTTTACTTATGATCAGGGACACTATTGCTTCTGTCGTCATCGGTTCATCTGAATACAAGTTCCTCTCATAATAATCTTGGAAAAACTTCTTTCAGTTTTGGTAACGCCCTCTCTCAAACCTTCTACCCTGGTATAGACTGTTACATACTTCAATTTGCTGCCGTCTCGACCAATGTTGTTACAAAAATTCCTTTTCAAATTCAGCAAAGGTTGTACACTTATGTCCTATTCTCATACCCCAGGTACCAGCTTCACCTTCCAGCCTTGCTGTAACGAAGCGTACCTTTCTTTGCTCGTCCCATAATTCAGGTAACACGCCCTTAAATTGATCTAAGAAATCTTTAGGACGCCACCCCAAATTTGGTTCGAAGTTATTAAAATTTCCTATGCCAAGGAAGACCTCACCATTTTGTATACCAATTAAGCTACCTCCAGCAATGCTTCCATCACGTAATAGTGATTTTCACCTCACTCTTCACCTGCTGACCGACCTGTTCCTTGGTCTTGCCTACCTCACGGTACACCATTTCTACTCGCCGTGCATAAGCATCCTAGTTTAGCGCAATAGCTGATATCCTGTGTTTACAGTGTTTCACTTCCTCATCCAGTTGTTCAAAATGCTCATCGTAAGCCTTAACCTTTTTAGTAACTTCTTCCTTTACTTCTTTGTCATCTGATTCTACCTTTTCAAAAAGTTTAGTACTGCCTGCAACATTCTCCTCAAACCGAACGGTAAGTTCATCTGTCCTCTGGTGAGTTGACTCAACCAGTTTCCTTAGAGCCTCATTAGTCTCGTCGATCGTTTTACTGAGTCGTTCGTTTATATGCTCTATCGATCGCTTAATATCTTCCCTTAATCTTTCGTTTTCTTCCTTTAATTGTTTATTATTATGATCTACTGATCGCTTAATATCTTCCTTTAATTGTTTATTATCATGTAATAATGTTTTGAACATGTCAGCGATAGACATGTCAGACCTAAATCTACACTCACCCCGTCTAGGCCTGTCCATGATTGGTGACGATACTGCATTAGGACTTCCCACCTCTCTTGATATACTACTGTCGCCTATACCGGAATCATTCAACACTTCACTACTACTTGCTTCTGTTTCAGCCTCCACCTGATTACTTTCACCTAAAGAGACTGCTTTCAGATCCCTGTCTACTGCAGTTGCACCAAGCTCATTACTTGCCATATTGAACCACCGTAAAGTCACCCAAGCAAAAAATAAGCAAATCACTGTAACACTCGTAGCATAGAAAGGATGGCAATAACCACAACCAAACTACAACGGAGTATACATTCAACGGTGTAATTCGTTCTAAGAAGCAAACATAACATACAAGATCAAGTAACAGGAAAAAAGAATGAAATATAAGCTAACGTAAATACAGATCTGCAATTGTATTAACTGTTGTTAAAATTATACCACTAAGCAAGCAGGGTCTGGCAGTGACATTTACTTTACTATACGATCGGCAAGTAAGAAATGTCTCGTAATTTTAGTTATACAAAAGAATTTAAAACTGTCACTGTTTGTAATTACGTAATTTAGAATGCAATATGCACTGCCAGTTAATTTCTCTCGTTGCTTCAGTTGCGTGAGGTAACGTTGTGATGCGCGACTTTCTTTGCGTTGTCTTCAGGCCCCGTAGTCGCGGCTGTTGCGTAGCGCCGATTCAGTTGACGCCGTCCGGCTGTCAGTACTGCACCCTCTCTGCAAAGCGAGGTAATATATGCTGCGTCGCTCCTAGGCGCCGCTCACGTCGTACACGATGATGGCTGTCGAAAAGTTTTTCACTTTTGCCCACAGGTGACACTAGCGTCGTGTACCGTAATGGCTGCCATATTATTGCTCATTTTCGCACATAGCTGCCGCTAGCATCGTCAAAGGTGAACCACCGTGGAGTATGTTTACTTTGTAGCACTAGTTCTTTGCACAATCACGGATTGGACAAGTATATACTCTGTGTCACAAGTTCTTTGACGTACACATCCCACAGCTAGCGTGACGTCACTCAACAATCCAAATTAACAGTTATACAGAAATAGTTCACTCTCCAAATTAATTATACGGCACTTCTTAACCGAAAATTGCAAGTCCTGGACACACGTCGCCATATAACATGCCCGGAAGTACAAATTGGGGTGGGGTCCCTTAAACTGTAACTGTTTGTCGTTTCGACCGTTTATTGACAGTGCGCCTTGTGCACACCACGTACCTGATAATCCCGCGGCGGTCGTATTGTCCTGCTCCACACTGCTGTTGGCTTGCCTGAAATTATCTATCGAAATCTACACGCGGTTAACGTTAAAACACGCCACTGTTCGATGTCTGGTATGAACAACTATATTCTGAGACGATTAAAGAAAATCGCATGTTGCACTGTTTACATTTTAATTCATAAGTGTTTATCCAATTAACAATCTTGATGATTACCAGTTCACAATATCACTCAGACGAGCGTACGCGTAACCGACACGACGCGGGTGATTGTTGATGATGCGGAAGCCGAACGATCGCACGAAAGTTCTTAGGCTCGTCACGTATACACAGATTTCTTTTGGTGCCAGTCGTCCTTCACACTAGTAATGATATAACACTGATTATAGAGTTAATTATTCACTTCTCAGTTCTCACTTGTACGAGCGCGCGCGTAAACGTCGCGGCGCGGCTGATTGTTGATAATGCGGAAACGCGATGATCGAAGGCACGTTCTCACGCTCGCTACAAGGCACTGGCACTTGTTTGCACTCTTTTATGGTAACTAATTTTTGCTGATTCACATTAGTTCATTCTGAGAGACCGAACACGGCGCGGATGATTAAAACTGTATGGTACGACACGCAACGAGAGGATCCACAAATACGTTATCAACAGCACTGCTCATTTTTAATTTACTTCTTGACACACTTTCCTCTGAATCACTTGCATATTTTATCACTTTACTGTAATAACACTTGCAGCAACACTTCAACTTCCATGCTAACAATGCCTCTCACAAACAGAGCTACACACTACACTACACAACAGTTCCGTGTCCCGCACTCGACTCTCTACAGACGCGGTTGCCCGCAGAGATACTCCACAACTAAGCCAGCGGTATGACAATACGCTTACAACATGACGGGAGAAGCAAGGAGTACATAAAAAGTAGACTTGCACAACAAAAGAGGGCTTTTCTGGCCAAGATATCTCTTCAAGACTACTAACATAGGCCTTAATTTGAGGAAAAAGTTCCTGAGAATGTACGTACGGAGCACAGCATCTTTATGGTTGGAAAATCGCAAAAGAAAAGAAATCGAAGTGTTTGGGATGTTGTCCTTCAGAAGTGTGTTGAAAATTAGGCGAAATAATAACATAAGGAATGAGAGGGTTCTCGCAGTATCGGCAAAGAGAGGAACGTATGGGAAACACTAGTAAGAACGGGGGACACGACGATATTCGTGAGAGAAAATAACTTGCATGTTACTACAGGAATCGGCATATGTTAAAAACTGTAGGGGAAAACAGACAGTGAAATACATTGAAAAGTAATGAGGTCTTATGGCACAAGTGCTTCTCAGAGAGGAAGAGACAGTTACAAGAGGGGTATTCATGGCGGGCCACTTAAGATCTGTCAAAAAACTGATGACAAAAAAAAAAAAAAAAAAAAATTCGCCACCTCTCCGTCTGATAGCAATGAGTGATATTGGTCCGCCACCTTTTCCACTACAGATAGTCTGACTGTGCATTTCGGGCAACGAGTGAAATGCCAGCTCAACCTTCGGCATAATATTTTAAGATTAAAAATTCACTGACGAGAGGAAGCATGATGATCAGTGGCCAATATAAGATTGGATGGTGGTGGATGGTGTTGTGGCCACATGACGTGGTAAGGACATTATACAACTAGAGTAGAGAAGGATGGGAATGCGTATAGCGACAATGCAGTCTGCATACGGGGAAATCAACTGACGAAAATGACGAAAGGTTCGGTGACTGGGAACGAGTGTCCGATGTGCCAACGTCGCGAGCATCTACAAAAATTGATTTAAAGACGACGAAACCATCAGTGGACGGCAACGTTGGACGTACGTGTCTCATCACAGAACATGGGGGTCGAAGGCTTGCCACGTTCTGTTAAGCAGGATAAACGGCGATCAGTTGCTGATCTGATGACTCAGTACGATGCAGGAGCAAAGATTTGTTTTTCGGAAAACGCCTTCAGCGGACGGTATTGAAAATGGGGCTCCGGAGCAGATGGCACCAGAATGTACCAATACTGACCCAACGACGTCGTCAGTGATTGTGGCCATCACAGATTCATCGAGATTGAAACGTTTATAGACGGAATCGTGTCGCCTCGTCTGATGAATCCTTTTACATCAGATCAGTGGTCGTGTTGTGTCTGTATACGCTATAATTCAGGCGAATGACATGTACCGAACCACGTACGTGAGCTGTGGGGGTAGTATCAATCTAAGGCGGACATTAACTTGGGTTTCCATGAGATCTGCGGTAGTAATTGAAGACACAGTCACTGCTGCGGACTGCGTGAACTTCATTGTGCTCCAGCTATACCCCTTGAAGCTTTATTGTAATTTCCAGAAGAACCACCGCTCATTTCAAAAAGACAGACTACTGCTACAGTTTTTTATAGAGCATAATAGCCAATTCACGATGTCGTCTTCGACACCACACACACCTGATCTGAGTGAATACCACCTGGACTACAGATCTGCACGCACCTTCGTGACGTCACCCACCGATGACGGAGTCCTGTATCGCAAGTGCGCTATGACACATGCTGCAGCTATACGGGCTTTAAGAGTTTGAGATCTGAAATTGTATTGGTTTTGCGGTGCTTTCTACCCCTACGCAGTCTTGTAGTAAAACTAAGGAAAGTGATGCCATAAGTAAAATATCTGAACAAAACTGCTCTACGATTTTCGATCCTGTAAAAGTGTTTTAGAGTTTACTGCAAGTAGGCATCTGTAGGCCTGAAGACAAACTGTAGTATTAAATTTGTCGTTACTCACTCACTTCGGGGATCTGCAGTAAAATATTCAGTCATATGCAACAAGAAACGGAACAGACGTTTCCATTTTCAAATCAATCAACAGGGTTCCTACAGAATATAAGAATTTATTTTAGTCAATTTTCGTTTCCACTTATCCTCCAAAATATGCTCAGTGCACACGAAACCCTTATCATTCGACGGAGCAATCTCCTGAGACATTGTTCATTGAATCAAGAAATACAGAAAATATCTTTGATTTCCCTGATTTTTCAGGCCTGTTTCAAATATAAACATGAAAATTTTGGGTGTTGCTTTTACACCCCTTACCGAAAATCCCATCAGAGCGTGCTATCATTTTTATCGTAGGCCACTTACCCCGCAAGTCTTCTTTCTTCATTGCTTACTCTGTGAGAAATGGCCGAAATAATTCTACTTCTATCTATCCTCCTTTTCAGTGCTGTAATTCATTTTTAAAATTTCCCCTCCTTCACAGTACCTCCCATCTTCCCCCATTTTTCTACGTGAAACATTTGTCAGTCCGTTTTTGATATAACGTGGCGACTGACAGTTTCCACTGTATCTGTTTGCTACGGGCATTTTCTTTCTTTTTCTTTTTTTGTTCAAGTACACCATCTATCGATGTTTCCCATTCCGTACACTGTGGCAACTTTGACAATCGCCACAAGGCACCATCCACAAGCGGACAGTTTCACTGCCTTTTATTTCCATGTATATTTTAATACAGAGACTTTTACGCTTAGCCCGGCTTCAGTGGGAATGTTTTTAATTTATTTTTCTTGGTTTCACTGATCACACATACGATGTTACTTGACATGAGCTTCTTAGCTCTTAAATTTGCTGCCGCCGATATGTGACTTTACATGTAAGTATCTTTTGTTTATTATATTTTTATCCATTGGTTTTGTACATCCTTTATACCTTGACAGTTCTTTATCTTACCACGTAAAAAATTTCGTCAACAGGTCCATACTCTTCCGAAAAAGAAAACCTTACAATTGTTGAAACCATGGCCAATTGTTGTTAAACCTTTATACCTGCAATTGGTTGGCTGATTTTCTCAAATAATACGTTTACATTCACCTGTGCTGAACAGCAGCTGTGTTCAGAATTGGAGAATATTAAACATTTTCAAGCTACACAGTAAATGAAAATTTATTATTCAGCAAAGAAAAGATGTATGAGTATATGAATCAATAAACCATTCCAAACTGTCGGACAGATACATAGCACGCAAAAGTACAGCACGAGATATTGTGAGATGTTTGTCTCGCTATTGAACCAAAGCTCTTTATTTGTATCAGAGATTAATTAAAATGAAGAAAAAATATTTTTAATCTTAAATAGTAGAAATACAAACGTGGATAAAAATCGCTGAACACACATCCAACATCACGCAAAAAGTTTAGTCTGACACTAATAAACAATAAATGAGCATCACGAAATAACTATATAACTCCTTGCAACTCTCCTAAAACACGTGGTGATGCAAGAACAGAATTACTTAATGTACGTACAGGTACACCACACAATGACCCATGATGTAACATTCAGCTTTCAGCACTTACTGCATTATTCAGGAAACATGACACACATATCATTGATGGGCACATTATTAACTGAAGGAAGTTGTACATAAATTGAAGTGCAAATTTCACTGAAATAAAACTGTGCTCGTTCTAACTTTGTGGAACACTGTATCAGAATAAAGTTCGACATCAAAATGTAACAACTATGGCGCATAAGAAAACTGAGCTTCTCATGTAACTACAGGTAACTGAAAAATCGGAAAGTTCTACAGTTGTATTATGCGCGATGAAACATCATTTTCATGTCATGGAAACTGAACACGTGCACTGAAATGCGTTATATTCAGTAGCACACTAATGTCGATATCATGTAAGGAAAGGAAAAGGGCTATGTATATAAAAAGTCTAACATTTCGCCAGGCAATTAGTGTGTTCGTAATACTTAGTAGAAACAATTAGGATATAATTGTACACGCATGGTTCAGTATTGATTTCACTGATTAAGAGTATTGTTGTCCCCCTTTGATTTCTTCCACATGGTAATATTCTCAACCGAAAAAGAAGGTCAGGGTGCAACAGTGACTAATAATTCATTTCTAATTCCAGTTGTCTTCCGTAAAACAGATATAATGTGAACTCCGTAGTAAATGGTTTCTGTGACTATGATGATCATACAGCAGCAATAAATCGTCTTCATCAGTCGGGAAAGTGCAATTACGTAGAATTATAAATGCAGACCCAGCAATATTATTCAGAGGGAATTTGCTACATGAACAACGGGAAGGAGTTGACTAAGGGCACAGAGGGGATGAGAATTAAATGTCTACCCCAAAAAATTTTCTTACAACGCTGTCTAGTTTCCCTTTAAATCGTTCTAGACTGAAGTAACAGAGGAAGTCGCTAGCATACTTTCACTGAAGTCTCACATGTTACCGGAAGACGTCAGAAATTCCAAGACCTTCAAAGCAAATTCAAAGAGTACGTTACTACCCATTCCCATATTTTATGAGAATATTAGGACTTGAGTATGTAACTTCTAGTTCACACTATTCCTCAAAGTAACCATTTTTTTACTATTCCAAAGTATAGACAGGCAATGGTGTTCTCTACAAGATTATGTAAGTGCTTAGCATGAAGTAAGAGATCAAAATTCGAATTGGACATTACAAAAGGAGTGCAGCGACTTGTTTTTCAAAGCAATTACTTTCCCCCTGTCATAATTTATTTGTATGCCTTACATGAACAGCCTACAATGCTCCCTAAGGTCGTTAATTTATATCTTGACTTTTTCAGCAGAATGAGAAGTACAGAACCTGATGTATCGTTGCTGAAAGGCTGTATAGGAAACGATTCCCTGACAGGCATCATCGATCACGACAAGTATTTATTTCTAAAAATGGTTCAAATGGCTCTGAGCACTATGGGACTTAACATCTAAGGTCATCAGTCCCCTAGAACTTAGAACTACTTAAACCTAACTAACCTAAGGACATCACACACATCTATGCCCGAGGCAGGATTCGAACCTGCGACCGTAGCGGTCGCACGGATCCAGACTGAAGCGCCTAGAACCGCTCGGCTACAAAGGCCGGCTATTTATTTCTCTCGATCGACGAATACGGGAGACTGGTTTCATTGGAAGGAAGAAACGAGGGACCTGGCAAAATGAAGACTACTCGCATACCCGATTCTGAAGGAGAGATGGTGGAACTTTTTGCAGCGGACCACGCTACAAGTACTCGTCGTATTGCACATACTGGTGTGTGCCGAGTAGGCAACGAACAACAAGGAAATGTTTCAAATGGCTCTGAGCACTATGGGACTTAAATCTGAGGCCATCAGTCCCCTAGAACTAAGAACTACGTAAACCTAACCAACCTAAGGACATCACACACATCCTTCCCGAGGCAGGATTCGAACCTGCGATCGTAGCTGTCCCGCGGTTCCAGACTGAAGCGCCTAAAACCACTCGGCCACAGCGGCCAGCTCACGAACAACAATCAAACCCATATCACCCAAATCAAGTCTATGCAATGCAGGGACCGAAGTTGCACCATTGGTCGCATTGTGTCAGTGGTTGCGCCAGCAATGGATTGATCTAACAGATGTCCTTCAGATCTTGTTGCATACTGACGAAGCCTTATTTGATGTGATGATATTTCGAACAGCACGAATAGTGATGTGCGGGGCAAGGAAAGCAGAGTCACACCATCAGGTACGTTTAGAAGTGAATATCTGGGCTTGCACTGTGGGAGACAATCTGATTGGGCCATATCCTCTAACTGGCCCTCTGAATGGCCATCTGTACTTGAGGATGTGGATACAACATGACGGTGCACCGCGTCACTTCAGTGTGGATGTCCGCAAACAGCTCAGCGCTGTAACTCCTTGTTGCTGGATTGGAAGGGGTGGTCCTATTCCATGGCCTGCCAGGTCACCTGCTCTGAATTTCCTTCATTATTTCCAATGCGGGTATCTAAAGTCACTTGTGTCTGAGCTCCAAGTGGGCAGTGAGATGCAATTAGTTGACAGAATTGTAGCTGCCTGTGATGTGATTCAAAGTACACAAGGGGCATTTCTCAGGGTGCGTCAGAATCTTGCTCGCCGATGTCGTGCTTGTATAAAAGTTGATGGCCGTTAGTTTCAGCACATTTTGTAAGCTATAGTACAAATGGTTCGTTCATTGTGTCACTGAAGGTATTTGCAGTTAACGTTAACTAATGTAAATAAAAAATACACAGTAATGTGATTTTATTATTATCTGACTTCAGGGTCCTCACCTTAAATGGTCCAGTGGAGCATCCTATATGTCCTGTTACATTTTTGCACGCTCTTCCGGAAACACCCTGTATGCAGGTCTTAGGAGACGCATATCATGTTCTTCATAGTTCATTTTTAAAAGATTGAAAAGATTAATTATATTCCATATTGCTGTGAAACTCAGCAAATTGCACAAAGACAGGTGCTATAACAAGGTATGTACGAAGAAAACTCAAATGAAATTAACCCTCTATTGGACGATGTTGCCATTTGACAACAGGTTGTAAATTTATGTATAATGTTAAGGAAACCACTCGTATATGCATGCTGTTGCCGTCTGGGAACACACACTTTCTAGCTGCATTGAGCTAGTCTGTGTTTAGGGCAATTATGTCTATAGAAACAGTTCAAAATCGATAATCTCTGCCGAAGGCTGCTTGTACATAAACACATGCGAAAGCAGCTGCAAGAGTGAATTATTTCTGTCACTTAGATCAGCTAGTTAGATTTTTAAGGTATGTAAAATAATGCTTAATGATAAAAAAATGGTTCAAATGGCTCTGAGCACTATGGGACTCAACTGCTGTGGTCATCAGTCCCCTAGAACTTAGAACTACTTAAACCTAACTAACCTAAGGACATCACACACATCCATGCCCGAGGCAGGATTCGAACCTGCGACCGTAGCAGTCGCACGGTTCCGGACAGCGCGCCTAGAACCGCGAGACCACCGCGGCCGGCGCTTAATGATAGCATAGATTATGTTTCTATGAGTACCTTCGGGTTTGTTGCCATATGACCATAAACATAAAATACTGAATAAATCAAAATTAAATCAAAAATCTACCTTCAACCTGTTACATGGTATTTTGTGGGTCAGACCTTACCCTCAGATATTTTTTTTTACGGAAACTAGTTTCCTGAAAAAACGTCGTGCAATTGAGGGTTAATTCAATCTTTCGGACATGTCCAAAAGAACAGACACAATACACATATGATTACGATGAAGCCAAGGATTATTTCTGTGAGAACACACACAGACGCTCGAACTCATAAGGAAATAGGCCTTGTCACGAGCATTGGGATTAAAGGGCAGGGAGCATTACTTTCGTGGTGTGTGTAAATTTAGAATGTGGGTCTGCTTGGGGGCCGTGCTTGGGATCAGATCATGCGACTCTGTTAATGCCTGTGTCCTCGGTGGCTTATGGGTTAGAGCCCCTGACTAGTAAGAAGAGAATCCCGGGTCCGAATGCCGGTCGGGCACACATTGTCAAGTCTCCCCGTTGATTTCTATCAACGTCCCGTGTACAGCTCATGGTTGTAATTAATTGAAATTTCATGAAATTTTATTTTCGCTTCCTTATAGCTCAGCTGATTTCGAATGTCCATTCATTTCTTTCTGAAAGTGTTCTGCTTCCAGATGCATTCGTTTCCATCAAGCGATTTCTGGAAAGCCAATTGCATTTACAAATAGGACGAACAACGAGGAAGTATCAACGGACCTTCTTTCATGCTCTATCGTTCAAGATTTACATTCAAATAACACCCTGTTTTGTGGTCAAAGTAACTTGCTGTTCAAAGAACACTTTCCAGCTGGTAATGTTTGCGACAAGTCTGTAACAGCACGACAGTTAATATAAATCTACTTTGTCAAAACGGTTACGTTAACAACAAACAGCTTCTTGCCAGTACTGTCTGTAATGGTGTTTAACTAAGAAACAGATAATCCTGGTTCTTATGGGGTGCATTCTGTATGAAATACAGGGTGAAAGAAATGCTACACTTGGCGGCATGTTTGTGATTCCTCATCGCAATTCAAGAGAAAAGTGTATCTAGCAAAACCTAGTAACTATGTACAGTGTGGCGAAGAACAGTTTGAATGATCACTACAGTGTGCCGGAGCTATCCCATTGGCTGAATGAGACGAAGTAATACCAAGGGGAACAGGTATGTTGACTCGCTGATTTTCAAGGCGCGTTAGTGCCAAACTTTTTTTTTCACTGAAAGTATGTAATTGGATCCAATTTGCACCTCTACAAAGCGATATCTTGTGTATTTCTTTCTATAACTATTACCTGTATTTAAACATTGAAACCAAACATGAAAATCTTACAGACGTAGACAATCACTTTGGTTTCGCCCGTGTCACAAATAAACCCAATAGAAAATAATAGGGGATACAGTAACAAAGCCTGCATCCAACGAGGTACAAAGAACACACTAGATTGCACATTACGCTACGGACAGTAATTCTCTTCTGAACGTTTGACTTACAAACTTATCTTCACAAAAGCGATAAGTACAGGTATGAAAAACGTTCACTTTAGAGAAGACGTTCAAAGTGACCAATCTGCATTTGCAAAACCTTCGCCACTCGTTGGATCCCACTTTGCTGGACCCAAAGCAACACACCTGCATGTACCACTGCCGAAGCGTCATGCACGCGAGCTATTAGGTCGTATACATCCATGGGTGGATTACTACAAACTTGTTCCTTTATATGCCCTAAAAATAAAAATCTATCGGATTAAGTTCCGGAGAACGTGGAGGTCAGAACGTTGGACTTAGGAATGTGGAGGCCAGAATGTTGGTCTTCGAGGACTAATCCATTTCCCTGTTAATGCTTCATTTAAATAGTTGCACACAGTCAGTCCAAACTGTGACGGTGCACTATCATGCTGAAACCATAGCTGTCGCAGAATACCAAGTCGAACGTTTTCTAATGCGTCAGACAAGATGTTGCAAAGAAACGTAGGATATAGGTGGGCATTCAACTTCTCCATCAAAAGGTATGGGCCCAAAACTACTCTTCCTACAATTACAGCGTACAGGTTTATGCCAAAGCGTGCTTAAAAGCAACATTTACGGGTGACATGTCGATTGTATTCTGATCAATATTGCGTGTTGTGGAGGGTGAAAATACCATCACGAGTGAAGCTAGATTCGTCAGTCCATTTTATGTTATTTATAAAATGTTCGTTATCTCCCACTTGGTGCAAAAGCCATTCACAAAACTATCCTCATCGAATGTGGTTTTCTGGCTGCTGGTGACGAGTTAACGTGTATTAATATGGTGCAGTTCTTCATCATGCAACACTTCAACAACCTGTCTTCGAGATATCTGGAACAACCTTGCAACATCACGGGCACTTCCAGAGGTGATTTGCGAACGGTTAAAGAATTCTGCCCTCTGTCTGTGGAGTCCTTGGAGAACGTTTGTCCATTGTTTGTGGACGAGGGTTACAGGTTTCCCGAAGGCGTTGGTCCCGAAGATAAAAACAATCTTGTCGGGATGGCACCTTTGAGGGTATCAAGAAGCATACGCGCGAACAACAGCAGCAGTTTGGTTGTTAGATGCACCCGGCACCAAAAACGTAACGACGTATTGGTCATTTGTGTACTCCATCGGGAAGTCACCAAATGAACTTGAAAAGGCTAATTGTGGTTGTGTACTGTGCCGTTAGTAAACACATTAATGCAGTTTATAGATGCCACTACCTTTTGACAGCCTATTGTGATGTGACAAAATGATGTACTGCTTATAAATGATTAGAGCTAGGAAACAGGCCTTTGAAAAATGAAAAGGGTATCAAATGGAACTATATGGGTCCAGAGACCTTTTCAAGTCTGAAAAATCTATTACGTATATATGCAGACCGAATCGATGAATGAAAATTTATACCTAGTCCACGATTCGAACCCATGCCTTGATATAAGGTTTTATTGGTCGCTTCAGTCTACATACACACATCATAAAAAAATTAACCTGATGTCGGAGCAGTCTACTCAGTGAGCGTGACAATGTTGTCAGTTCCTCGTTTTCATAACCGTGTTTTCAGAATCCACTCGAACAGCTAGACAAAATTTTGTCTTGTATCTGGATGAGGAGTCGCACGCCGACCTCCCAGTGCGGCATTTTTTCTTCATCCTGTATAACTCTCACAAGTGGCACACACTTTCAACGTAACATACTGGCGAGCTGAATCTTCGTATAATAAACCGTTGGCAACTACTGGCTCTCGTTAAAATGTGGCCCTGTGTATCAAGAAGGCGTTGCCTGAGCCCGATGGAACTCGTCTGTTACGCCATTGGGAACCCCTTTCGCGCCCACAGACCAGTTATCGTACTTTATGGGTAATGCGTGACCTGTGCGTAAACGTCTGAAGCCACATGGGTCCCGTAACATACTAAGGACTTGTGGAATGCCAGATATCATCTTTGCTGTATGAGCCCCAAATGTGGACCAACACGCTATTGATGAGACTTCACAAGTAGTCGTCACTTCACGTGCTTGGGTTAGCTATCTAGTAAAGCAATGTGGCGTTCAACCAACCTTCGATATAATGAAAGTTGTACATGACATATTGTCGCAACAGCTGTTTGAACGCCAGAAGATGACTTATCTTCTATATATCGATTTTCAACGGCGATTAAAACAATGAGACTCATCCAGTTCTATTAAATGAACTCGCCGTGAAACATTTCTTCATTGTTGAGGAAGTTAGACATAGAACACAATCTTGGCTTCAGTAATATCAAAGAAAATCAGCCACTGAATTTTCACACGAACAGCCCCAATGGTTCTCCTGAAACGATCTAGTGAGGTTATGGGAAACTTACTTTAGTACAGAGTAATGTGAATTTCGATCCACGGCGCTTTGTTCTTCACAAGAAGAACGTATAGTCTAAACAAGCGCCTCGTACGACATTCTGGAATAGTTAACCTAGGACTTGCAAGACAAGCATTAGCGTGAATAATTTTGTGTAGTTTCAGTAACATCTTCTCAAAGGGAAATGTAGCTGTATGTTAAGAGGGGCGTTCAGTAAGTAAGGCAACACTTGGTACGTGGGTCCCTTTTCGTACCACACTTACCCACCATATCTTAGATACCATAAAAGAGGAAGCGGGATGAAATCATGGTTGGTAGTCACAATTTATAGTTAAGACAGTTCATTGACAGTACACCTTTTAAAGAATTTGAAAATTACAAATTGTGGACGAGCCACTCGATAGAGATTTGCAGATTCAGTTAGAAAAAACTGTTTAAATGTCTGGGAGTTCTTAAGGGACCAAACTGCAGATATCATCTGTCCCTAGAGTTACACACTACTTAAGGTAATTTATGCTAAGAACAACACACACAACCATGTCCGAGGTAGGACTGGAACCTCCGGCGGGAGGGGCCGCGCAGTCCGTGACATGACGTCTCAAATGGCGCGTCCACTCCGCGTGGCTACAGTTAGAAACCCAACGTACTCAATACTCAAATAAACAGTCACTTAACATAAAGTTATAAAAAACCTAATGTGCCAGGCATTTATAGAAACCGTAAGCATAGCAATTATCAATTACTTCACATAGCCACTTCATCACAATCCTTAAAACCAGTTATTACATTAAGATGGCCACACTTAACATTCTTCCCTAAAATACCCTTACAATCTTACTATTTCAATCCGTTAAAGAAGCACTTGTTAAAAGGTCAGTTACAAACCTAACGTTGCCGCGCACTAATACCCCTCGCTTTATTTTCCCTTATTAAGAAAACAGAATTACTGACAAACTTCAGAAATTCAAACTCCCATACAGGATTTCCCTCAAAATACATATCATGGAAACAGTTACCAATAAAGGGCGACTTAATGACACTTCAACACTAGTGCCAAGCTAAGATCCAATTACATAACATGATAGAACCACTTACATAAGAAACTACAGCACAGACACAGATCTTTAAAAATGAATGTTCACGTGCTCAGACGTGTTAATAAAAGACTACTAGAAAGAGCTGCGCAAGGAACTCAGCAGATGCCATGCAATTTAAAGTTTAGCCAGTTGCCAGTCGCTAATATTTAAGGAAACAGGTTCTTATAAGAACAGGTTACATACAATGTATATTTAAGCATCTACCAGCTTAACCCGCATTGGCAGAAGGAAGGTAAATACTAGACTCTGGAAGACGGTATGTGAAAAAGTCGCAGTAGTGGCCAGGTCCTTAAACACTGGCTGGCCTAGACCACATGTGACATTTCACCCCCCGCCAGGCCGTTGGCACAATCAAAGGTTTTTGCGCGTATCACAGACATTCCAATAACTCTGAAACATAGAAACACTCGGTAGGACCTTTGACTCGATATATGGGTTAGCGTGTAAAGGAACATGTTACAATACTGACGACTTTGACCTTAAGCATTTTATATATGGATAACTGTATTAATAGAGTGCAGGCTTTGAAAACGCCAACATAAATTCATTTGATTACATGAAACACAGAGCACAAGTAAAACTTCTGGGAAAACTTTCAGATAAAGGCAACCATTTACCTAGGCCAAATGAACTCTTCCACACCACCTTAAAGTTCGACTATGAAAGTCTCACGATAATAATAAAATTTAAATGCCTCTGAGTGGGTCGGTCAACAAATCACAATTACGACCCCTTACTTCATATCACGCACACAATACGAAGGAGCGGGTTTCACAGCTTCACCGTTTCACTTCAAATTTATGTTCCCAGCGAAGACACAGAACTTGTAACTCCAAGCTGCCCGTGTCGCCAAAACGCCCGACCAATTTCGCACCACAACATATAACGGTCGTCACTCTCGTTCGGCAGCCATTGACACTTGTCTCCCAGCGACAGGGTTACCCGTCGAAGGCTAACAACCCAATACCTTCGCCCGCCCACCCGGCATATAAGACACGTGAATAGAAAAGATAGCTTAGCTCAACCACAATCGATCTCAACGACACATGAACAAAATAACACTGGCGCCAGCTCGTCACGGCTCAACACTTTTTGCAGGAAGCGGAGTGGTTTTACTCGGGATTCCAATACACCATAATATTCACCACTCTTTTGGCTACAAAGACCTATCTTTCACTAACAAGGGGAGGCCGCCAATTGTGAAATTCAGATCCGATTCATACTGCGCATAATAAAAGCTCATGGCCAGAGGTGTAATGTGGCAAAGCACCAAGATGCACTTCTCAACCGTTGTCGAGAAAATCGACAGTTAAAAGGAACCGTTGGGGTGAAATACTCTCTACCACTAACAATTTACTACAGCGTGGTGGTGCAGCGGTAAGAGCTCGGGTTCGTAAGCCGAAGGTCACCGGATCGAATCTCGCTCCATGCAACTTTTTTTTTTTAGTATTTGTTTTTTGTAATTCATATATATATATATATATATATATATATATATGTATATATATAATTCCCGGCAATCAGTTGCAACAATTATACATATAATAAGTTGTTGAAAGTCGTTTGTCGTGGAAAAACTGGCGACTTCGAACATCATTATGTTTTCCGCAAACAAAGTATATTTCACAAATGTTATTAATTGTCTTCATAATGTTAACCACGTATAGTTAACGAAAGACGTAGAAACGAATACGTATAGCGTAAGTCAAACGTTCGAATTAGAATAGAGGCCCCACGAACACAAACTTGCTGTGGCAGGTATGAAATATAAACTCCGTTACTCGCTCGTTACACTTGAAGGACAGATGTTGAATGGGCCGAAACGAGCCGCCCCATAACAGCGTAGTTGCCTGCTAACTTCGAAAGAAGGTAGATGCGGTCCCTAGCGCAACTTATAACATCGTCGAAAATCAGTGCGGACGGGACAGCTTTGGTACACCCTGTTAAACAAACGGAAAAATGGAGGCGGTACAATTGGAGAGCGATCCGCCTTCACCAACATGCATAAGCAATTCATTAATAGTTTATATATATATATATATATATATATATATATATATATATATATATATATATAATACTAATAGTAAAAAAATATTGCATGGCGCGAGATTCCATCCGGTGACCTTCGGATTACGAACCCCAGCGCTTACCGCTGCGCTATGACGCTGTAGAAAATCATTAATCGTTGAGAGTATTTCACCGCAACGGTTTCTTTTAACTGTCGATTTTCTCGACAACGGCTGAGAAGTGCATCTTGGTGCTTTGCCACATTACACCTCTGGCCATGAGCTTTTATTATGCGCAGTATGAATCGAATCTGAATTTCACAATTGGCGGCCTCCCCTTGTAAGATCCCCGTTCAACGCAACGGCCTTATGCCACCTTAATGGGAGGGCCTGTATGGCAGCATAATACCATTCTATTGGTCGACGTCGGATCCAATGCCTTTGTGCATTAAAACCTTCCCATCATCTACCTACTGTTTCCCGCGGAGTGCATCATTCACTAGGCGAAACAAATCGAAGTCGGAAGATGCGAAATCCAGGCCCTGCGATGTCGTGGGGAAGGAGTCTTTGGTTTGCAATTTTGTGTCAACGAGCACTCTGAAATCGTTGTTTCAGTTTCCTGTGGGTAGCACAACTGACTTCATATTTCGTGGTCGCACCATGAGGGAGGATATGAAACAGAATATCCCTTTATATTCTCAGAAGACCATCGCCGTGACTTTACCGACTGAGGGTGCAGCTTTGAACTGTTTATTCGGCACCACTCCACGGATTGCGGTTTTGTTTCCAGTTCGAAGTGATCTTTCATTGCCGGCCGGAGTGGCCGTGCGGTTCTAGGCGCTACAGTCTGGAACCGGACTACCGCTACGGTCGCAGGTTCGAATCCTGCCTCGATGTGTGTGATGTCCTTTGTTAGGTTTAATTAGTTCTAAGTTCTACACGACTAATGACCTCAAAAGTTAAGCCGCATAGTGATCAGAGTCCATTTGATATTTCATCACCTGTTTCGATGTTAGAGAAAAAACTGTCACGATCAGCAGTTCCGCACAGATGGTCCTTCGCTGCTTTTTATGGATTTCTGGTAGGCGGCAAGGAACACGGCACACACAAGCCTTCGTGTACCCTAACTGATGGACGAGTGTTGAGCACTACTTACATAGACGCCCAGCTGAGCAGCGAGGTGTTTCCGTCCATGTATCTGTCACCTCTGCACGTCCCATTATTGCAGGTATCACAGCTGTGTGTGATAGCCCGGCACGCGGGACATAAGACCGGTTTGCGTGACTTTATTGCGGTAATGACATATGCCTCGCTCGAAGACTCACCGTGCTTTTGTTCACTGCCAGATCTCCTTAGACATTCTGCAAGCTCTTATGAATATCTACGATGCTTTCGTTTTCCACCAAAAGGAACTCAATGATAGCTCTTTGCCTGAAATGCAGCTCCATAACAAACTGTATTCTGAAGGCTATGTAAAGCGCCGCCACCAATGACAGAATTTCATGAAACTATAGAGGCTGAAGCGGGAACATTCCACGATTCCTGCAACAAATTCCGCATGGTTTCAACAGAAAATATCTGAGAAAAAAAGAATTTGCATTACTTATTGAACGTTTCTCGTATATTTGCGTTACACACATCATATCTGACCTCGTACTAATTCGTCTGTGATGTATCAAATGTATCAACATCACTATCCGGATACGTGAATTTTCCTCAGTCGGTGTTTTCGACACCGACATGTCAAGTAATCCACTAACTAGTCGTCTTAACTTGCAGAGTAATGACAATAACCAACACATTACGAGCGTTCTTTGGGCGAAAATTAAGTAAAAAGTCGGGACTATTCGCTGAACTGTAATATTTTTTCATATGGTAATCAGACCACTCTTCAGTTTCCTACTATGGCTGCAAAAAACACGTTCTCGAACAGACATCCGTTCAATAGAAGTGTTTGGAATCCTATTTGGACACATTCGTTTCGATAAAATAATCTGTGGAAAAATACGACCCACCGCCGAAAGGTAAAAACCTAACTATCGGTGAGATAAACCGGTCAGTGGTAGGGAGGAAGGGGGCAGGGGCAGGGGGTTCGTTTGCAGACTAAAGCCGGCTGGATAACAAGGATTTGTGAACCGTGATGTGCCGTGTCGCGTTCCAGACTGCGGATCCGGCCAGAGCCTCCAACTGTCGTTCTCCCTAACTGGGGGGCAAATCACATTCGGCGCTATTCTGCTGTTACACGTCAATGCGTGGCGGAACATTGAGCGGGGCTATTCAGGCATGCGACGGCCTTTGATTGCAGCTGTCAGTGATTTACAGGGCGGGTGTAGCACTACGGGAGCGCGTTGCTGCTTCATGACGAGAGGAGGGGACGTGCAACGTCACGAGGCCGCCATATTGGTTCTTTGTCGGCCGCGACTGTCATGGTGACCTAAAAATAAAATGTTTTATCACAGCACGATGTTCGGGCACACCGGGAGTTTTAATTGCGCTGGAATTAAGACAGCTGTTATGATAAAAACCAGTTAGTGAAAATAGCTCAAATAAAAGGAAATATTCCAGTGAAAATAGAAAAATAGAAATTTCAACTTGCACATGCCAGAAACGGAAATGCAGCTGCATAACCACTGTAAGAATAGAAGTCGACTGAAAGATAAAAATGTATTTCCTTTTAAATAATATCAAACTATGTTAGTAGTAGAACATACTTTGTGACGCATCTGCTCTAGCTACACGTGTGGGTAAGGCTATCGCCCAGAAGTATTCATGCCAATGAATATGTATCTACGTGACGACCACAATCAGTGCCATGCAAAGCATTTAACATATAAGCCATAACAGAAACTTACACATAATGTTACCAAAAAAGATAAAACTGTTTAATTTTCTTCTGCGTAACATTGCTACGGAATCATCGGTGTTATAAAAAGGATACCATCAAGTATTTACTTCGTACTGATTTTTGAGGTCAGTAGGCTCAGTCTTCCTAACAAACCAGCCCGAAGTTAGAATTAAAGCATGGATCCCTATCGAAACGACATTGTGCGGTTGGAAGAAATATGGTAGAAGCGGAGGCACTTACTGCAGTTGCAATCTGGTATGTCTAAAATGAAAAATAATTGTTCGTTTTACAACTAATTAGTTGGTTGGTTGGTTGGTTGGTTTGTGGGACTGAAGAGACCAGACTACTAGGGCCATCGGTCCCAACTAATTAGTTAATGGGTAACATTTGCCCACAGTCAAAGTCACAGAACTGTACGTAGTTATTACTATTATCACAATAATCAGTAAAAAAAAATGCAAAGCCAACTGTTTCGTTGTATGACGTTAATTTTATTAATGTTGGCAGATATTAAATGATGCTGTTTGTTTTTATTAATATGAATAATGGTTCGCATATTAGCTAATTTTATGTGTTTCTTTCCATATAACTTTGTCTTTTCCCATTCCAAGTCCACATGCACGTATCGTATGATCTGGAATTATTGCCAGCTGTACATTACAAACAGTTTATGGCTACAGTACAAATAAAAAAAGCTACTAGCGATTTGAGACATCGATAGTGAGCAACAATCACAAAACTTAGAATTGTGCCAAGTGACACATCAAAGACAACTTCCAAACATCTCAGATAATCAGCTAAACGTGCACCAGGAAATCTCTAACCGGATGAGTGGTAAATATTTTCTTGAACAGCGAAACACGTAACAGGCAATTAAAAATATTTTTCACCATTTCCATTTACGATTTAGGATAAACCATATTCTTTCCTAATCGATTTAAAGGCTCAGTGAAGTTCACAGTAGCGCAAATTTAGGGTTCCCTGAAATCATAAAGTGCTCGTCTTGCTTTTACACGACGTTTGGGCAGGAATTATTAGTTATTTTCCTCTTAATATTAGCGACAGCCAGCAAGTTTCTAAAATAAAAACCGAGGGCCGCTTCTAGACCGCGACAGTTACACAGCCCTGTCCAAATTTTTCTACTCTCATACTGACGGTGTTGTCTTTTCATTACACTTTTCTTTTGTTTCTCGATTCATTGCGTTAGTGGCAATATTTTAAGTAATATTTAATTTTTCCCTTACTTCCACTTTCCTATGGCTTGCTAAATAACTGTAACCTGTCACACGAATGCTTCACACTGATTTTAATAAGTAGACTAAGCGCTTCGTTCCGTAAACGTCAAGAGCTACCTCACATCATCTAGTATTTGTTACAGAAAACATTTTTCCCTAAATTGACTTATCACGACGTTGGTGTGCCTTGCTGCAGTTCAACTATTATGTCCTATCTGTAAATAAGAGAAATAGGCTACATGGTTCCATATGAAAACTAGACAGAAAGAAACCCGTTTTGGTACAGTAAATAATATATTGGAGCATTAGTGTGAATACAAAAAATTACACGTAGTCGATGTAAACACTACAACATAACACGTGATACCTAATAAGCGTAGCGCCAAATGAATTCAGTAAATAAAGATCTGAAGAAAAAAAACAGGTTGAGGCAGAAATACTAATAATGTGTCCTATTCTACTTGCAGATATCTGATGGTAAGCGGACCAAGAAATGTAAACAAGCCTTCCCACAAAGATCGAGCAAATGAGCAATTAACCTGTTTCTTCAAGAAAGCTCAGAAAATGATCAGTATCGCTCTATATCGCTTACGATTTTCACGAGTTAATGTTTCTGAAAAGTAACTTGGGAAAATGGTAACTATTAAGTTTGGTTTACCATCATTATTCTTTCTTTATTTGGTTATGGAAATGAATCGGAGTTTCCTCAGCAGTCCAGTAGTTCACCCTTAGCACATCGCCATGACAGTTTCTTAATATCTTCACAGCAAACTCTAATAACACTGTATTACCCAGTTTCTGCTTTCTACAGCTATCGAATGCTGTTATGAAAATTCATCGCTGGATTTACGATATTATCACGGTTGTTTCCGTATCCCCTCAATCTTTCGGTGTGCAAGCCTTTAAAATTTACATCAGTGACCGCCTTATGACTTTCTCAGCTGAGTTACCAGTTTACGTATCTCACCATCTTCAATGAAACATGTTTTATCTCAGAAAAAACAAACGCTTTACGCATAACAGAAGTGTATTCTAAAGAGAAAAAAACAAAAGGTTTGTTATTCAAGTGAAAAGAAAGGCCTCTGCAACACTTGCAGTCTTCTCGTCTCCTCAGTTAACTTACTTTCCCATTTTCATTGAAAAATGACTTTTCTTACAATAAAATAATAGATGGCAAACGTTCTGTACTGCAAGAGAAAATTAATACCCAAGCATGGATCCGCCGTAATGTTTGGCTGACTTTGAAAGCATTGCAACCCTCGCATAGTACTAGGCTGGGCTGAGACTCAGATACATTGGATGACAACAAATAAAGGCGTGTCGGAACAAGGAAAACGCTCAGTCTGCGAAATCAGTCATGCTGATGCCTGGCTGCCGTCTGGCGTCACTCCACAAGCATCGTAGAAGAATTTAAAGTGGTAAATAAATGGTTTGAGGCTCCGTTGTGCCTTGCACCATCTATGGTACAGAAACCTAGGTGCTGCTTCATGTAGTTTTTTTGGATAACTACTAATGAATATGGTGCCACAGATTCAGATCGTTGCAGTAAGGACAAGATAATTACGTTGTAACTGGCTGTTTCACTTTAATCGTCTGTAAAGTAGTAGGCACTGATTGGCAGAGAGGATGGGAAGAGAGGGGGTGGGGAGGTGAAGAAAGGGTACGTTATTATTATGCACAGCTGAGTAGTTCCGCCATCTTGAATTCCTGCGACCTTCTTTTTTTTAAAAAAAAAATTTACACCATCTTGCATTTTTAAATTTCCTGAAAAAATGGATCTTGGGTTTTTAAATTTCTCACCATCCACTACATTTAGTTTTTAATTTCTCTCCATCCACTGTTGTTAATTTTTAAATTTCATACAATCCGCCACTGGCGACTGCCCTAAAACCTTTACTTTTCAAAGTGGCCGCCGTCTTCGAATGAGACACCAGTGGTCTTCAATACAGCATTTAAATGCAAAGTGGACCCGATTCGACATAGCATTCCTACTAGATACAAAAGCTCAAGTAGTACTGTAGCAGACAAAAAAAGGCGTTGTTTATCAAAGGAACCATCGCAGCAGGTGGCTGAAGTGCGGTGGGGATACCACCCCGTTTCTCCCTACTGTTGGTTTTAAAAACTACGTTTATTCATTCACTGAAATTTCAGACAGATTGCACACTATAAAAGAAAAAAAAATTGTTTTACTTCAGTAAATAGACGATGGTTGATTGTGAGACTCGTTATAAAAAACAATAAACCCTGATTTGTATTTACGATCAACCAGCTCTCATTACCGATCACAGTAGAGCGGTGTGCTGCAGACACTCGTTTAAGCGTATAGAGCAAGAGCTGTATCAGACCTTAAGGACCTGCTGGCGGAGCTTAGGCATCATAGCCCATGCACTTCTATTGGCATGCGTTAAATATCATGGGGAGCCACAAGGCACGGAGAAGTCGATTAGGATTATTTTCTTGCCTCATAATACGGAACATAATGTTTCTTGCACTCTCCAATCTAGTGAAAACATTATTGGCTGATGCGAATGATGACCTCAGTCAATGTACACCAGCAATATACAAGCTACCCTGAAAATATTAATGATTGAATGGCATTATTGGCGGGGAAACCCTCTTTCCTGGTTCGAGATTTTCACTCCACTTCGACGATTTGTACGTCGATAAATATCATATTAAATAATTAAGACAATTCAAACACCCAGACACCTATTGAACAAAAGCTTCGACCAGGCCGGGAATCGAACCAAGGAACTCGAGATCTAACGGTAGCAATGGTAGCCATTTGTTGCTTCGCCGTTTTGTCTTCATCAGTTCTGTACGGATGTCGCATCGCAGCTCCTAAATTTCATCAGTAATTTCACTCAATTTTTTTTTTTATTACAGGGCGAGATAAGTTCCCTGACCGAAAACGCAGAGCTGTCATACCGACACAGCTAGAACAAGTCCAGTGGGCAAAGAGAATTATTTCAGTCTGAAAAATCTTACATTGGCCGAAAACGTCCGTCTATGCACTTCCACCTACTATAATTCCATCATTAAAGAAGTGGGCTAAACACGTATAGCAAATAGCTTGATCGACATAGACACGGGGTTCAGCTCAAAAAAGCACTAGAACCAGAAATTTTGGCATTTAAGGCTTCGTCAGCCACAGACTGAATTTAAAGAAACCGCAGCAATAGTGTGGAATCAAAGGCAGGACAGTTACGCCAGCCTCCATCTCCTCAATTGCGCATATAAACCGGATTTTTCCCAGAAGCAGAAATTTTGCGCTGTACGGCACGTAATGGGCCTATGGTAGTGCGTCGTCTCCTCGACAATGACGAAGTAGCAAAGCTGACGGACGCACTGTGTGGTGAGTCAGCGCTTTACGGCATGCGGGACAGGCCGACTGTTTCTTGACGAGTTTCATTCTTTGCACGCTGCCTTCTGCTAAAGCAATTTCTACAACAAGTCGGGTAAAACTGGTGAGCGAAGAGGCTATACAGTGTGCTGAAGAGCTATATGACCTTTTTAGTGCCGACGAAAAGGAACTGTTGACTGACGTAATGTCTGTACATACCTATGTACGGAAATAAAGGGTCCAGATTTTAAAAATATAGTGAAGTTAGATTTTATTTGGATAGAAATTTGGAGAAGTTGTGAGCAACTTCACAGGCAGTTGGTAATTGATAATAAGTCACACCCTTACCTCAGTTGTTTATTCATTAGTAGTGTTTTTTTACTAACATTGTTTTTCAATTGTTTTGAAATATTTTCAGTTATACATGTCGATAAAGGATTAGTGAAGTACATTACAATAAAATGTTGTCATCAAATTCAAAATATAGCTTTGTAATCGACATTTAATTAACACGGAGATGAATAAGCAAGAAACAGATACTTGCTGTAAAGATCCAAAATGTAGCACCATAGTGAAAGAAAGAGTGCATTTTCATTCATTTTTCAAATTGTGAAATCACACCTCAGTTTTGCCACTGATGTAACCTGTGAATCTGCTTCACTTCAAATTCCAGGGATACAACCAAACAGTCTGTACTTGACAAGAGGAATCATGTCTACATGAAAACTCCTCAATGGTTTACAACGCATCAGTGTAATTGGGCTAGGCAGACAAACAGTTTACCGAGTAGTAGTGAAGCTCTAATAATCATAGGCTAAAATGGAAAAATAAGTTTATTATTTCAGGTTTAAAACCAAAGTGCAAATTCAGTCTCCAGTCAAGAAAAATAAAAAATTAACAACTCTTATGATGCACTTTGCGAAAGGAGTATTGAGAGCCATAAGTTATAAAATATTTAAGTCCGACAAGAAAAGGAACTTCTGACACGATATTATCGGTTAGAGGAACAACAGTACAACTATACCTAATCTCAACTAACACATTGCTGATCACTTGGAGATCCAACTGAGGAGGCGGAGTGCTGTCCAGAAGTCGATGGTACATTCTTTGGCACGGCGTAGTTGAGATCTTCAGGCTGTTACTGCTACGGAAGTGCTCTCTTGAGACCGTCCACTGGCGTGAGATTTACTCAAATGAAACCTGGTCAGTCCGTCTGCCTTTGCCTTACACGTAGGGTGACACCACGTAACTGCAGGTATGGTGGCGCCATCTATTGGTAGAGAGACTGACGCGTACTCACCGTTTGATGTTGCATAGCGCCAGTGTGGTTTCACGCCGAAGAGAAGGTGGTCACACAAGTTGTCGTCCACTACCAAACATGCTGGCGAGTAAGCAGGAACAACGAGGAGTGGTTCTATTATTTGCAGCGGAGGGACTTGGAGGCCGTGAAATATATCGACGGATGAAGGCTGTGCACGGTGAGTACAGTCTGAGTCGTTCAAGTGTTGTGGAATGGCGCAAACGATTCCTTGGGGGCGCGAGCCACTGGAAGACGGTGCTCGTCTTGGACAGGCTCATAGTTCATCTCACCGGAAATGGTTGCGCAAGTGAATGCTTTAGTGTCGGACAACCGAAAAATCACCGTGGACGAGATCCATCGGTTACTGGCTATTAGCGTTGGCACCTCCCACACCATAATGCATCAACACTTGAACTTTCGAAAAATCTGTGCTAAGTAGGTTCCCCACAAACTGACCGCCGAACAGCGCAGTAGTCGAATGACGCTGTCTGTGAGTTATTTGAAACGTTATCATGAGGAGGAATAAGGCTTTCTGTCGCGTATTGCCACAGGTGAAGAAAAATAGTGTCACCATTTTGAACCGCAAAGCAAGCGTCACAGCAAGCAGTGGATACATGGGACTTCACCTTAAAAGAAATCAAAGGCCATGCACAGCAGTTCTGGTAAGGTCATGATGTCCTTCATTTTTTACCACAAGGGCCCAGTGCTTGTCGAGTTCTTGGAACGGGGAACCACCATCAGTGCCCAGTGTTATCAAGCCACTTTACAAAACCTTAGACTAGCCATCACGTATAAACGCAGAGGCATGTTGTCCAATGGCGTTGTCCTCCAGCACAATAATGCCCGCCCACACACAGCCAACGCGTTGAAGAAGACATTGCACCAGTTTCGGTGGGAAATGCTGGGACATCCATCCTACAATCGTGACCTCTCACCGTGTAACTCTTATGTCTTTGGACCTCTAAAACAAGCTATTCGCGGACATCAATTCGCAACGGACGACGAAGTGTGTGACTGGGTCCAAGCCTGGATATGACAGCATCCTACTCGCTTCAAGGATGGAACCGACCTGCTAGTGTCGCAGTGGGATAAATGTGCCCCTTAGTTACTGGACGGATAAGCGCAGGTCTATTTTTGGCACGTGACGTAGCGAACGCATGAAGATGTGTGGTATGTCAACGACCTCTTCCGCCACCGTGCACGGCACCTGGTGACCTGGGCGGACTGCAGTTGATACCGTCTTCTTGTCTGGCCGCAGGGTTCCTAGGTTCCGTAGTTCCATGTGTCCGCCCCGATAGCTGAGTGGTCACCGTGACGGATTGCCGTCCTACGGGCCCGGGTTCGATTCCAGGCTGGGTAGGGGATATCCTCCGCTCAGAGACTGGGTGTTGTGTTGTCTTCCTCATCATTTCATCCTCATCCGGCGCGCAGATCGCTCAATGTGGCGTAAAATGTAATAAGACCTGCACCAAGGCGGCCGGAGCTGCCCCGTCAGGGGCCTCCCTGCCAATGAGGCCAAACGCTCATTTCCATTTTTGTAGTTCCATGTCGTCGGCAGTGTAGGCGCTGACGTGGCTGCCGCCCGCATGACGAACTAGTTGTGCGTGGTGCTGTCTACGCCTGACTCCTAGGGCGCCACGGCACTTGTCAACAATGGATTCAACAAAAACATCCCAACGATTAAAAAACTATCTTTTCCATCTCGCTGGCACAAAGGTTTTCGAAGAGTTATCAGTACTCGTGGTACAAAATCCCAAACAGTCGATGGAAAGATGCAGTAAGGAAATATCCATGACAGGGATTACACTACTGGCCATTGAAATAGCTACACCACGAAGATGACGTGCTAAAAACGCGAAATTTAACCGACAGGAAGAAGATGCTGTGATATCCAAATGATTAGCTTTTCAGAGCATTCACACAAGGTTGGCGCCGGTGGCAACACCTACAACGTACTGACATAAGGAACGTTTCCAACCGATTTCTCATACACAAACAACATTTGACCTGCGTTGCCTGGTGAAACATTGTTGTGATGCCTCGTGGAAGGAGGAGAAATGCGTACCATCACTTTTCTGACTTTCATAAAGGTCGGATTGTAGCGTATTTCGATTGTGGTTTATCGTATCGTGACATTGCTGCTCGTGTTGGTCGAGATCCAATGACTGTTATCAGAATATGGAATCGGTGGGTTCAGGAGGGTAATACGGAAAGCCGTGCTGTATCCCAACGGCCACGTATCGAGATGAGAGGCATCTTATCCGCATGGATGTAACGGATCGTGCAGCCATTTCTCGATCCCCGAGTCAACAGATGGGGATGTTTGCAAGACAACAACCATCTACACGAACAGTTTGACGACATTTGCAGCAGCATGGACTATCAGCTCGAAGACCATGGCTGCGGATACCCTTGACGCTGCATCACAGACAGGAGCCCATGCAATGGTGTACTCAACGACGAACCTGGGTGCACGAATGGCATAAAGTCATTTTTTCGGGTGAATCCAGGTTTTGTTTACAGCATCATGATGGTCGCATCCGTGTTTGGCGACTTCGCGGTGAACTCACATTGGAAGCGTGTATTCGTCATCGCCATATTGGCGTACCACCCGGCGTGATGGTATGTGGTGCCATTCGTTACACGTCTCGGTCACCTCTTGTTCGCATTGACGGCACTTTGAACAGTGGACGTTACATTTCAGATGTGTTACGACCCGTGGCTCTGCTCTTCATTCGATCGCTTCGAAACCCTACATTTCAGCAGGATAATGCTCAACCTCATGTTGCACGTCCTGTACGGGCCTTTCTGGATACAGAAAATTTTCGACTGCTGCCCGGGCCAGCACATTCTCCAGATTTCTCACCAATTGAAAACGTCTGGTCAATGGTGGTCGAGCAACTGGCTCTTCACAATACGTCAGTCACTACTCTTGATGAACTGTGGTATCATGTTGAAGCCGCATGGGCAGCTGTACCTGTACACGCCATCCAAGCTCTTTTTGATTCAATGCCCAGGCGTATCAAGGCCATTATTACGGCCAGAGGTGGTTGTTCTGGGTACTGATTTCTCAGGATCTATGCACCCAAATTGCATGAAAATGTAATCACATGTCAGTTCTAGTACAATATATTTGTCGAATGATTACCCGTTTATCATATGCATTTCTTGTTGTTGTAGCAATTTTAATGGCCAGTAGTGTATTAGCCTGTGGCAATAAACCTGACTGATTTGTAATACTTACCACTGTTAAGCGCAGAGGAGAGGAGACAGGTGATAAGGGCACACTGAAGAACTCTGCGAGAGGAGGATCTGTCTGAAATTGTGTGTGTGTGTGTGTGTGTGTGTGTGTGTGTGTGAGAGAGAGAGAGAGAGAGAGAGAGAGAGAGAGAGAGAGAGAGAATTCCTAAGGGGTTAGATTGTTGATGTCATCGGTCCCTAGACTTACACACTACTTAAACTAACCTAGGCTAAGAACAACGCACACACCATGCCCAAGTGAGGACTCGACCCTCCGGCGGGAGGGGCCGGGCAATCCGTGACAGGGCGCCTCAAACCACGCGCAATCTACGCGCGACCTGAGGGTCGAAAGTTGAGCGTGATTAAGTTAGTTAGGAGTTTGCAGTAATGAAGTTATTTAAAATGAGGAGGAATACTGGGAACCAGAAGAGGCATGTGAGTTACATTCGGCTGTGCAACTCAATACTACTATACATCTACATCTACATCTACATTGATACTCCGCAAGCCACCCAACGGTGTGTGGCGGAGGGCACTTTACGTGCCACTGTCATTACCTCCCTTTCCTGTTCCAGTCGCGTATGGTTCGCGGGAAGAACGACTGTCTGAAAGCCTCCGTGCGCGCTCTAATCTCTCTAATTTTACATTCGTGATCTTCTCGGGAAGTATAAGTAGGGGGAAGCAATATATTCGATACCTCATCCAGAAACGCACCCTCTCGAAACCTGGCGAGCAAGCTACACCGCGATGCAGAGCGCCTCTCTTGCAGAGTCTGCCACTTGAGTTTATTAAACATCTCCGTAACGCTATCACGGTTACCAAATAACCCAGTGACGAAACGCGCCGCTCTTCTTTGGATCTTCTCTATCTCCTCCGTCAACCCGACCTGGTACGGATCCCACACTGATGAGCAATACTCAAGTATAGGTCGAACGAGTGTTTTGTAAGCCACCTCCTTTGTTGATGGACTACATTTTCTAAGCACTCTCCCAATGAATCTCAACCTGGTACCCGCCTTACCAACAATTAATTTTATATGATCATTCCACTTCAAATCGTTCCGTACGCATACTCCCAGATATTTTACAGAAGTAACTGCTACCAGTGTTTGTTCCGCTATCATATAATCATACAATAAAGGATCCTTCTTTCTATGTATTCGCAATACATTACATTTGTCTAAGTTAAGGGTCAGTTGCCACTCCCTGCACCAAGTGCCTATCCGCTGCAGATCTTCCTGTATTTCGCTACAATTTTCTAATGCAGCAACTTCTCTGTATACTACAGCATCATCCGCGAAAAGCCGCATGGAACTTCCGACACTATCTACTAAGTCATTTATATATATTGTGAAAAGCAATGGTCCCATAACACTCCCCTGTGGCACGCCAGAGGTTACTTTAACGTCTGTAGACGTCTCTCCATTGATAACAACATGCTGTGTTCTGTTTGCTAAAAACTCTTCAATCCAGCCACACAGCTGGTCTGATATTCCGCAGGCTCTTACTTTGTTTATCAGGCGACAGTGCGGAACTGTATCGAACGCCTTCCGGAAGTCAAGAAAAATAGCATCTACCTGGGAGCCTGTATCTAATATTTTCTGGGTCTCATGAACAAATAAGGCGAGTTGGGTCTCACACGATCGCTGTTTCCGGAATCCATGTTGATTCCTACATAGTAGATTCTGGGTTTCCAGAAATGACATGATACGCGAGCAAAAAACATGTTCTAAAATTCTACAAGAGATCGACGTAAGAGATATAGGTCTATAGTTTTGCGCATCTGCTCGACGACCCTTCTTGAAGACTGGGACTATCTGTGCTCTTTTCCAATCATTTGGAACCCTCCGTTGCTCTAGAGACTTGCGGTACACGGCTGTTAGATGGGGGGGGCAAGTTCTTTCGCGTACTCTGTGTAGAATCGAATTGGTATCCCGTCAGGTCCAGTGGACTTTCCTCTATTGAGTGATTCCAGTTGCTTTTCTATTCCTTGGACACTTATTTCGATGTCAGCCATTTTTTCGTTTGTGCGAGGATTTAGAGAAGGAACTGCAGTGCGGTCTTCCTCTGTGAACCAGCTTTGGAAAAAGGTGTTTAGTATTTCAGCTTTACGCGTGTCATCCTCTGTTTCAATGCCATCATCATCCCGTAGTGTCTGGATATGCTGTTTCGAGCCACTTACTGATTTAACGTAAGACCAGAACTTCCAAGGATTTTCTGTCAAGTCGGTACATAGAATTTTACTTTCGAATTCAATGAACGCTTCACGCATAGCCCTCCTTACGCTAACTTTGACATCGTTTAGCTTGTTTGTCTGAGAGGTTTTGGCTGCGTTTAAACTTGGAGTGGAGCTCTCTTTGCTTTCGCAGTAGTTTCCTAACTTTGTTGTTGTACCACGGTGGGTTTTTCCCGTCCCTCACAGTTTTACTCGGCACGTACCTGTCTAAAACGCATTTTACGATTGCCTTGAACTTTTTCCATAAACACTCAACATTGTCAGTGTCGGAACAGAAATTTTCGTTTTGATCTGTTAGGTAGTCTGAAATCTGCCTTCTATTACTCTTGCTAAACAGATAAACCTTCCTCCCTTTTTTTATATTCCTATTAACTTCCATATTCAGGGATGCTGCAACGGCCTTATGATCACTGATTCCCTGTTCTGTACATACAGATTCGAAAAGTTCGGGTCTGTTTGTTATCAGTAGGTCCAATATGTTATCTCCACGAGTCGGTTCTCTGTTTAATTGCTCGAGGTAATTTTCGGATAGTGCACTCAGTATAATGTCACTCGATGCTCTGTCCCTACCTACCGTCCTAAACAACTGAGTGTCCCAGTCTATATCTGGTAAATTGAAATCTCCACCTAAGACTATAACATACTGAGAAAATTTATGTGAAATGTATTCCAAATTTTCTCTCAGTTGTTCTGCCACTAATGCTGCTGAGTCGGGAGGTCGGTAAAAGGAGCCAATTATTAACCTAGTTCGGTTGTTTAGTGTAACCTCCACCCATAATAATTCACAGGAACTATCCACTTCTACTTCACTACAGGATAAACTACTACTAACAGCGATGAACACTCCACCACCGGTTGCATGCAATCTATCCTTTCTAAACACCGTCTGTACCTTTGTAAAAATTTCGGCAGAATTTATCTCTGGCTTAAGCCAGCTTTCTGTACCTATAACGATTTCAGCTTCGGTGCTTTCTATCAGCGCTTGAAGTTCCGGTACTTTACCAACGCAGCTTCGACAGTTGACAATTACAATACCGATTGCTGCTTGGTCCCCGCATGTCCTGACTTTGCCCCGCACCCGTTGAGGCTGTTGCCCTTTCTGTACTTGCCCAAGGCCATCTAACCTAAAAAACCGCCCAGCCCACGCCACACAACCCCTGCTACCCGTGTAGCCGCTTGTTGCGTGTAGTGGACTCCTGACCTATACTGTGGCGTTATTCGGTCGGTGGCACGCTGGGTTCGATAACACGAAGGGAAACACTGTGTCAACGCCCGCTCGGCACACAGCAGAGGAGGGAACTAAGTAACATTCAAATGAAACCCGGTCACTATACCACAACTCTCCACAAGATAGCATTACAGTTTAGAACCACAAATGGTTCAAATTGCTCTGAGAGCTATGGGACTTAACATCTGAGGTCATCAGTCCCATAGAACTTAGAACTACTTAAACCGAACTAACCTAAGGACATCACACACATCCATCCCCGAGGTAGGATTCGAACCTGCGACCGTAGCAGTCGTACGTTTCCAGACTGAAGCGCCTAGAACCGCTCGGCCACCTCGTCCGGCTCCGCCAGTCTTCAATGACGGGGACATCCTTCTGCTGGACAATGGTATCCCCAAATGCATTGTGAAGCTCCAGATCGTGCGTCATCAACCAGTGATGTCAATCAATCCTTGAATCGCTTGTGGTATGCTTTGACCACAGCAATTGCGTGTAATGGTCTTCGTACACTTGTGCCATTCTTTGATGAATTTTGCGTTCCCCGCATACTTAAATTGTAAGCAAACGCAGTGCACCACATTTCTTTTGCTTCGGAGTAACCACTCTCCTGTTTTCACCCACTACTGAGTTAGCGGAGGGTTAACGAGTGTACGTTCTCGCTCTGTTATCGCGAGGGTGTGCACCTGTCTCCCTCTAGCTGCGAGTTTGGGGCTTCAGCGCTTTTTTAGGTACCAAACGTTCTTCCTTTCAGTGGTTTTCGCTTCACAGCCTCCGGCTCTTTTCATTTTGAATGCGTCTTAACTGAGAGTTGCGGTCGGTTTAGAGAAAGTTTCGGATCACAGGACACAGATATCAGACACTAACAAAGCAGAATGACTTGATACTAGTGCTTCCTTCAGCTTATCTTAAGCAGAATAATTAAACGTTTAGTTGTTTTGAGCGTAATGTTCATAACCTTGACGAAAGTAGATGTTACGAGAACCGTGACTGTAGTATAACTTATTATAAGATTTACGCTTTCAAGCAACGAGCAGTGACAGCTATGTTTTCGAGCAGTTTATTTAAATCAAATGATTACCAGTGTCTTATTTCTTCCACATTGATATTCAGATTGTTATCCTGCTAAGGCCTCGTTTTGAAGTCGCTATTGGTTGTTTATACTCAAAATTCTGTAAACGTGCCAGAGAATATTGGTTGTACTTCGCGGTAACATACGATACATGAAATGGTCTTAAGATCAGCAAAACATGAATAGTGCTACAGCTTACATCACATATATTGTGAGGTGTTACATAAGTTGCACATATCTGTTGGAAATTTGGTGCGATTTAGTTTGCGTGGAAATGATACCAGACAGTCATGCGACCATCTCTGCCGCTAACATTATTCATTTCAATCAGATGGCGTGTATTTACGGACTGTTCTATGGAACCTATGCAGTAAAATGTATCGATGTAATTAATAGAGTGTCACAAAGGACGTATCGCTTTGTGACGTGCCTTACGTCACGCCGTAAATGGAATTGCTCTTTTTGTTGGTGTGTCAGCAAGGACTTTCCATTGCGTTTAGAAAGAATGGTGTACCGTCGGGGCCCGGAGATGAGTGTCACGCTTCCTTAATGATAGTCGATTTCAAACACTAAGGTAATAATGCCGTTATTGAATGCAGATCCATCACAGCCTAATCCCGAGCAAACGTCCTGAAGAGAATGACATGCAGTGTACATTTGCAGTCGGCTTCTTTCTAAAAGGCCATTGCTCAAAGTGGCACATTGTGCTGCCCGTCTTTAGTGGGCAAAGAATCGGAAACTAGACGGTAGATGAGTGGAATCTTGTAGTATCGACCGAAGAGTCGGGATTTTGCCTCTTTTCAAATGACACAAGTCAGTGGTATCACAGTTTGCCAAAATATGTATTTACAACGCAATGTGTGGGCGGAGTAGTTCATACCAGGAGCGTTTCTGTGATTTTCTGGGCCTAATGAACAGTAATAACAACCCATGCAGCAATTAAGACGGCACATATATGGCGGGAATAGTAGGGATCTGTGGTCTGGTGGAGGCCGGCGAGGTAGCTCAGCGTTTTCCGTCAGAAGCCTGGGTGCCCTCTGTAGCTAAAAAAAAAAAATAGTGTAGAATTCAGCTTTAAACTTGAAGATCTATCACGTGACGTCCACCCAGATCAAATGAAGACAACAGTGACGAACATAATGAAGATAAAAAAATGGTAGCGTCTTTTACTGATAATCGAAACGTCCTCGGCCTGTGGTTCGAACCTCGACGCTGCTTTAGTAATCATAAATGGAGGCCGAGGACATCCGCCTAAGAACTCACCCTCGTTCCGCCAACGGCCTTGTCAAAGAGTGTGGAGGAGCGTACAGAGTTTCAGGACACTCTCCCGACCCTGGGGTGGAAAACTACCAGTAAAACGTGGAAGAATCAGCAACGATAATCTGCACGAAGATGCAGAAGGTAATGGAAACCACAGCATTACAGACTCATAAAGTTTATCAACAACGTTTATGGTTTGAAGTTGGAAATATGTCTTGATGATCACTCCATTGGCAAAAGATGACGAGTCCGGATCCCCGGACCATAAGAAAAAGACTGAGTAACCAACGAAAAGGTAACGTTCAATGAGACGGGATGTGGAATGTCATAAATTTGAAGTTTGAACATGGTAGGAAAGCTAGAAAACCTGAAAATGGAAATGCTAAGCTCAATCTAGATATAATTGTGGTCATTGAAGTTAAATGGAAAGGAGACAAGGATTTCTGTTTAGAAGAGTGTTAGGTAATGTTAACAGCAACAGAAAATGGTACAACGGGAATAGGATTCGTTATCAATAGGAAGGTAGGACAATGACTAAGTTACTGTGGACAGTTCACTGATAACGTTGTTATCTTCAAAATCGACAGTAAATCAACACCAACAACAGCAGTTCAGGTGTACATGCTAACTTTGAAAGTAGATGAGGGGTAGAAAATATATGAGGATACTGAACGGGTAATTCAGTACTTAAATGGAAACGAATATCTTATGGTCGTGGTGGATTAGAACGTGGTTGTAGGGGAGGGTGTAGAAGAAAGAGCTACATAAATCTGACTTGGTAGTAGAAACAACAAAGGAGAAAGACTAATTGAGTTTAGGAATAAATATCAGTCATAGCGAGTGTTTTGTTCAAGAACCACAAGAGGAGTATGTATACTTAGAAAAGTCCGGGAGAGACGGGAAGATTAAATCATGGTCAAGCAGACATTCCGAAATCAGATACTGGATTGTAAGATCTGGCCAGGAGCAGATGTAGAGTTAGATTACAATGTAGCAGTGATGAAGAGTACGCCGAAGTTTGAGAGACTAGTTAGAAGAAACAGTGTGCAAAGGAGTGAGATACTAACGAATGAAGCTACATGTTTGAAGTTCTATGAGGTTGCAGATACTGCGATAACAAGTAGTTCAATAGGCAGTTCGGCTGAAGAAGAATGCACATCTCTTAAAAGGCGATCACAGAAGTATGTATTTAAACATAGGTGCAAGGAAGGGAAAACACAAGTAATACTTCCGTGGATGGAAGAAAGAATTAAGTAACATATGCAGGGAAATACAACAGTACAGAAAAATGTTTTACTTAGGAACGAAATAAACAGGATGTGTAGGGAGCCTAAGGAAAGACAGATGTATGAAGAATGAGAATAAATCTAAAATGAAATGATTGTCAGAAGAATTGACTCAGCATACAGAACAGTCAAATCAATTTTCGGGGAAATTGAAAGCTAGAGCGGTAACGTAAAGAACGCACTAGGTATTCCATTAATAAGTGCAGAGGAGAGAGCGGAGAGGTACACTGAAGGCCTATATGAGGGGGAGGACTTGTCTGATGAGGTGATGGAGGAAAAAACAGGAGTCGACAGAAAAGTGATAGGGGACCGATTATTAGCAGTGAAAAGAGCTTGGGATACTGTATTAGAGTCCGAATTTGACAGAGCTCTGGAGTACTAGAAATCAAATGAACAAGAAGGGTTGTGTGACAGTCCATCAAAATTTCGAAAATCGTTGGGGGAAGTGGCAAGAAAGTTGCTACACACGTTGGTGCGCAGAGTATGTGAGACCGGCAACGTACCATTAGACTTCCGGAAAAAAAACATCGTCCACATAACTCCTAAGCTAACAAGAGACCACAAGTGAAAGATTTATTACATTATCAGCTAACAGCTCATGTATCCAAGTCGCTGACAAGAATAATATACAGAAAAATTGGAAAGGAAATTGAGAATCTCTTAGGTGACGATCAGTTTGTGCTTAGGAAATATAAAATTCCCAGAGACGCAATTCTGGCGTTGCGCTTGATGATGGAAAGACTGAAGAAAAATCAAGACATGTTCAAAAGCCGGCCGGAGTGGCCGAGCGGTTCAAGGCGCTGCAGTCTGAAACCGCGCGACTGGTACGGTCGCAGGTTTGAATCCAGCCTCGGGCATGGATGTGTGTGCTGTCCTTAGGTTAGTTAGGTTTCATTAGTTCTAAGTTCTAGGGGACTGATGACCTCAGAAGTTAAGTCCGATAGTGCTCAGAGCCATTTGAACCATTTTGAACATGTTCAAAAGATTTCTCGTCCTAGAAAAAGCATCCGACAATGTAAAATTGTGCGAAATGTTTGAAATTCTCAGAAAAGTAGCAGGAAGGTAAGGTACAGACGGGTGATGTGCAATATATACAGGAACCAAGAGGGAACTATAAGATAAGAAGATCAAGAATGAAGTACTCGCAATAGCAAGAGTGTAAGAGAGAGACGTGGTCTTTCGCCTCTGCTGTTCAATCTATACATCGAAGGAGCAATAACGGAAATAAAAGAAAGGTTCAATGGTGGGCTTAAAATTCAGGATGAAAGGAAATCAAAGGGAAGATTCGCTGATGACATTGCTATACTGAGTGAAAGCGAAGAAGAATTACATGATCTGTTGAAAGGAATGAGCGGCCTAATGAGTACAGAAAGTTCATTGGGAGTAAATCGAAGACAGGCGAAAATAATGAGAAAAATGGCTCTGAGTACTATGGGACTTAACATCTATGGTCATCAGTCCCCTAGAACTTAGAACTACTTAAACCTAACTAACCTAAGGACATCACACAACACCCAGCCATCACGAGGCAGAGAAAATCCCTGACCCCGCCGGGAATCGAACCCGGGAACCCGGGCGTGGGAAGCGAGAACGCTACCGCACGACCACGAGATGCGTGCAAAAATAATGAGAGGTAGCAGAAATAAGAACAGCGGAAACTTAACGAAAGATTGGTGGTCACGAAGTAGAGGAGGGTAAGGAATTCTGACACCTAGAAGCAAAGTAATCAACGATGGACGGAACAAGGAGGACATCAAAAGTAGGCTAGCAACGGCAAAAACGGCATTCCTGACCAAGACATAGTAGCACATATCGGCCTTACTCTGAGGAAGACATTTCTGAGTATGTAGTTTTTGAAGCACATTGTACGATAATGAAACACGGACAGTGGGAATACCGGAACAGAAGAGAACCGAAGCGTTGGAGACGTGGTGCTACAGAAGCATGTTGAAAAATTAGTTCGACTGATAAGGTAGGGAACGTGGAGGTTCTCTGCAGAGTCAGCGAGGAAACGAATGTATGGAAAGCACTGACAAGAAGGGCATCTGTTAAGACACCGGAGAATAACTTCCATGGTACTATAAGGAGCTTGAGAGGGTACAAACGATAGAGGAAGACAGAGATTTGACTACATCCAGCAAATAACTGAGGACGTAGGTTGCAATTGCTAGACCGAGTAAAAATGTTAGCAGAGAACAGGAAATCGTGGCTGGCTGCATTAAACCAGTCAGAAAATTTATGACTGAAAACAATAAATAAATAGCGTGGGACTGCCGTCTCTAGGCCAGGTGACTTTCCAGATTTTCCTGTCAGGTCTTTCTCTTGCAGCCGAAAAGGCCAATTTTAAGCTATCGACAAATTCCGCTGGCGACGTACTATAGGAGTGAATTGTCCGGATGTCATATGCCTTTCGCAATCGATGAATTGGATCTGGGATTTGCTGGCTGAGCTGTTAAAAGTTTGCTGACGCATTTTCCGTGGTTTCACTACTGTGACTTCTTTAGCAGGAATCAAAAACATTCAGATCAGATCAACACTTGGCCCCCCTAAAACTCGTTTAGGGCTATTAGGAGTTAATGGTGAAAGGTAGCAATCATCACTCCTCCAACTAAGTGAGTTATACGGAATCAAATTGTCAATGAGTGGCTTCAGCGAGATAAGCATACTTTTTCTCCGCGACGCAAACAATTTTCTTGGAGGGTATAGGCGGTGTTAGAAGCTATGATGTCTTCTGTGGATGTAAATTCTTTTGTCCGACGTTTTTATCACATCGTATGTGTATTTACGACTGTTTCGTGTCTTAACACTTTAGATATTAAGATAATTAGTTAATCGCCTTCCGATCAAGGAAAAAACAAGTCTGTAGATAATCGGCCACCTGCATCAGAGCTAGGACAGTGTAGTACAAAAACTGCCGGAGGATATGGACGAAGTTTCCGCCGATAGTGTTCAGCTGTACGAGAATGTGACTCGTGTTCGTTACGAACCAAGCTGTAAAAACGGAAGTGTGACCGTTCCATTTTGCGAATAGTGTCGTACAGGGTCGCCACACGCGCAGCAGTTGACATTTGCAGTGGCGTAGCGCGGAACGCAGGACACAGCAGACCGCGGACAGCGCGCGGTGGCTCCGGTCCGTATCTGCGCGCCTTGCTTGCTCAGTTTTATTCGCTCCGGAATTTTGAGGCGCGACACGTCCCTGGGGCGGAGAGAGGCCGTGTACCCGCCGGCAGCGAAACTCTGGCGGGAAATTGTTTTTCCCCGCTGGCCGCACCTGTTGGCCGGTGTTTGAGCGCATTCGCCGCTCTTCCAAAGAAAGTAAAACGGCCCGTCGGCGAGGGGGATTTTCCGGCGGTACAGCGAAACGCTCTTGGTGGAGCTCAGTCCGTTCAACAGATCTGCTTCGAAACGGAGGCAAGAGATGTAAAAGCGAGATATATACAAAAATAAAGTTCTGAATCGGCTTTCAATAGCTGCACTGCATTTTTATTTAGACTTTGCCGGCGTTAATGCCCTTCTTGACACTTGAGCAGAAAAAATGAAAGCGCTGTATTATCGAGCTGTAAATTCTACAACTCGCGAAAACTCATAGGAGGAGAGCTACGAAAAAAGTTCTTTCGTAGTGGTATTGAAACATCCCCTTCGAAAAATTATGAATTACTGTGTTGGTAAACGTCTTACATTATTTGATTTTCAAACAGCTGAGCAAAACTGAACGTACTCAGATATTTCTCTCTTTACTTATTCTGATCATCACTAAACTGACACACAATATTTTTAGCGCAACGCAATCTGACTTCCAATAATCCCCACAAAAGTATGGCCCTGACTAACAATAATCTTTACCTTTCATGAATCACTTACCTCACAAAAATCTTCGTTATTAGAACTGCTGCAATACAGCGAGCATCAATACTGCCAGCTAAATAAAAGATTCTAACTACTGAAGGCACTACCTACTGATACGCATATAGTTAGCAAATGAAAGATTTTGATGGAGAACAAACAATGTATTTACCTTAACAGTGTTCAAAAATAAAATATAATTTGTGACATCCAGTTTGGCAAATTTCCTTTCTCAGACGGACACACCTCCAGATCGTCCACTCATATTAACATCTCAAAAATTCTGGCTTCTCTCCCCACATCCACCATTGCTGGCGGCTCACCTCCAACTGCGCAACGCTACGCTCTGTTCACATCCAACTGCCCATGACTACAATTGCAAATATTCCAACAATGCAAACCACCCACAGACTGCGCACATCACAGTCAGTGATTTTCATACAGAGCGCTACGTGGCGTTACCAACATAAAAACGTGAACAGCCTACTTATACCGTAGTATCACTCTGAAATTAAGAAATATTGTTTAAAGGAGGCAATGATTTACAACTTCTAGAAAATTTAGGAAAATCATGATTTGCACGCACCTGTATTGGCACTTTATTAATCAACCCATTTATCTCAGAAACGGACCAGCCCCCAGCGTGTGAAAAATCCTGAAGTGCCTGGAACACCTGTCGGAGCATGCTCAATGGGTACAAAGTCAATCACATGTTCCGTAGGTAAGTTAATGGATTACACATTTGATGATGTCTGTACGTAACAGTAAACGGTAATATGCTACTGTCACAAAACTGACAACTAATAGAAATTCAAACAAATATGAAGTAAGCCCTTGGGTCTTCAGCCGGTCGCGTGAAAATCGTCAGATTTATAGCCCAAATACATTGGTGCAAGGATGTTTCTGCATACAGTGTGGTAGTAAAAGACATGTAAATTTTGATTCCGCAAAATATAAACATTAATCAGTTTGCTCCGTTTCTTTTAGTTTTAAATCTTTGTTGTTATGTGTTAAAAAACATTTAAATGTTAAGAGTAACTACTGTCTGGACAGAGAAATTGAGATTTACGAATAAAGGAACAGATACTGTTTCATTTGTAAGAAATGATGTTTAGATTTCATTTCAGTAACGGTGCTGGTAAACTTATAACTTTGGAAATGTATTCAGTGAAAGAAGCAGATGGGTGAGCGACAGAAATTTGGAAAGATACTAATATTTAAGACATATGATCACTCCGTATGTTCGTGTTGATGAGAAATGGTTTTGATTTTTTGGTGTATTGTAGCAACTGAAGTAATTAAAGAGGAGTAAGACATGAATACGGTGAATACTTAACTTTGGTAACAGTTTTTGTCCTCACGGATTAGGTGTATTTGACACTGTCACTGACATTACTAACATTTAATACTTCGGCAATGCCGAATGATAGTTCAGAGGAGATTACAGTATTGTCAATGGTTTCCTTAAGTTCTGAATGACTGTTCTATTCATGTGCATAGGTATTAGGGAGAAATGACCATCGTAACAAACTAAGAGAAATCAAAATCAGAATACGCAAGCCTTTCGTGGGTGCAACGGCAGAGAAATAGCTTGAAGAAAGTTCTGTGAACCTTATGCCGGGTACTACACCATGAATTACGAGGGAATCACATAGATAGATTCAGATTTGCTCTATGACGATACTGTCGTCGTTGGCGATGATTACAAGTGGTCCCTGCTTACACACAGACTGCGCTGTTATACAGTGTGGGCGAGTACATAGGGACTGCGGCTTAACTGTAGTGCGCTAGGACATAAAAGACTTTCCAGCTGTGGCAGCGGAAACACTTAGAGGCGTGTCTACACCAACGTCTACAATTATCTGATGCGTCTGGCAGCGACAGTCTTTCCCTAAGGAGCCATCGTGTGGTACCACTTTTGCACAGATCTTGTTTCGTGAGCGATAACATGTATTTCCTTCAGAATATCTTGTAATTATTTTAATTCGAGGCAGTACCTCGATGGTTATGTTGTAAAACAGAAAACGAATTATTGTGATTCAATAACTACCATCATAGAATTGATTTTTATTATAAGGTTTATAATTTAAGCCGAATCGAGCCACAACATTAATTTGTCTAAAACAAACTTTGAAGCCCTACTTCTGGCTGGTTGCCAGCATTTATTCGAAGTAGTACTTACTTTAATACATGTAAATATTTTTGTGAATCATATTGTACAAACCTTACGGGGAAATTTAAAAAAATGTCTGTACATTGTGTTAATGTAACCTATTTTAGCTAATTACTACCAGCAAAAATAAAAACGTTTTTAATGAAGGAAATAAAATCGGTGAAATTCTTTGCGGTACTGTTCAGATTGGAAATAGAAGGAAGATTAGGGTTTAACGTCTAGTCGACATCGTGGTTGTTAGAAACGGAACACAAGCTCTGATTATTTTAAAGATGGGGAAGGACATGGGACGTGCTCTTTCAAAGGAACTATCTCGCACTTGCCTGCAACTATGTAGGAAAATCGCGGAAAACCCAAATCAGGATGCGCGACGCGGGTTTGAACCGTCGTCCTCGCAAATACGAGTTCAGTGTGCTAACCACTGCACCACCTTGTTCGGTTACTTTTTCTTTTGTTGGCTCATGCTTTATTTAATACATGATTATTTATGTGTACAGGTCTGTAGATGGTCTTAAACTTACATACTTTAGTTTGTGATTTACACTGGCCAGTGAAAATATAACAAAAGTGGCGCAGAACAGCACGCGAGCTATCGATGTATTAAAAGAAATCATTCAGGTCCACCTCACAATTTATTTTTATGAATCGATACCTCAGTCAGTGATAGGCAGAGGAAACCAATCATTTATGGTTCCACTTAAAAAAAAAATCGTCTTGAGTGAATTAGGAGAGGAAAGGAAATTTCTCACAAGTCAGAGTATCTTGTGTTTTTTAGTATATTCAACGAAAAAAAAGGAATTGATCTGTAATAAAATAACTGAATTTAAATATTTCGAAAGCTAATTGCTCGAAACGGGATGCATCACAGCGACTACAGCAGGAGAACGTTAAAGAATATGAATAATCACAATTTCACTGCGAAGAAGTATTATAACTCCTACTGCGACAAAGACGAATCCTTTACCTACAGTTTTTGACCTTTTTTTCCGCTAGTGTCAGATGCAGAGTTTTCATTGCGTCGTAAGGAAGCCTGGTGACGGTGCACAGTGGAAATATGGAATATAATGCACCAAAATGATTTACATAGTACAAGAAGGGAATTTGGAAGACTGTGTAGCGAGAAAAACACATTGCAATGTTTGACGTTTAGGAAATGAAAATATGCGTACGATGTCGGGCTGGTGTTCCGAAATAGATACGTCAGCAAACCAATCGCTTCCAAATATAGCAAAAAGGCTGTAAGATCGAAAAATTCTGAATACATCCTTAGTAAAGCGATTTTTACCAAATGAATGTTAAATGAAACCACCAGAAGAAAAATGAGGAGCAGAAAAAGACGAATATACTCCTGTTTAAATGACTGAATGAAAAGTGGTGTACCAGTAGCCTCATTGTACCTTCTTCAGCACTTTTCGAAATTTTCCCGAAAATTTTGACGCGCTCCAATATTCGCACATTTTTTAGCATGCAACTCACGCTTCACTCCCACAGGATGTCCTAAATGACTCGCTCAAACACATTAGTCCATCGCTGTAAATCGATAGTAACCATCCAGCCCCATTTGCACATTGTCACTCATTAATTCAGCCCAACTCGTTGTCATTATCTCTTTTTGTCTTTCTGCTACTGTCTCGTGTCACAGAGCCACAGCCTCCTTTGTGCTATCCTATCAGTACTGTCGCCTCTCACGGTCTCCCTTTTGCTCTCTCTTACTGCTACTGTCTCAATCTTTCTTCCAACTGCTGCTCTTTTCAGTGTCACTATGTCTCTCCTCCTCGTTCTCACTGTTATAGTGTCTCTGTCTGTCTCTCTCTCTATCACTCGCTTCCACATTCTACTTCTGTTTACTCTTCTCCCAATGGTACTGTCTCCTTCACTATTTCTTCACTGTTTTCGTAGCACTGTTCCGTCACTGTCAAATTTGTTCCAGTACCACCGTGCGTCTTTCTCCAACCTATCACTGATTCCTTCGTCCTTTCTCTACCACAATTTCTGTGTACTTTATTACAGTAATTAATATTTTTCCGCTTATTACAGACTGATACTGCCTGCTTCTGCCTCAGTACAAGAAAGCGCGAAAACCTTCTCACGCGAAAATTTATCGGATATTTTTTAGAGATGCTGAGGAGTGTAGAGTGAGGCAGAAGCTACCCTACTTTTAGTCAGTCATCAAAGCAGGAGCATATTCGCCTTCTTTTGCTCTGATAGGAGCATTTTCCGCCGAGATGCAACTCGTATGAAAAAGCTCTGTCGGCCGACTCAGACCGGATTTTTGCATGTGCTTCAGTAGTACAACATGGTTTTCCCTAGAACTATTGAACTGATGATAATGGAAACACTTTACAGCGTATTTCTCCGTGCAACATCACTTCACAACGTTTTCGCCACTCATCGGATTTTATGTGCGTATTTTATGTGTACAAGTAGGGCAACTTTAAACCTCTGTACCTAGAAACGGATAAAGAAACAAAGAAAATTTTCAAGATTGTTTGAGATCGAGACCTTTCGAATATATCGTCAAAATTATAGACATTTGCTATGGATAGTCATCTTGAAATCCGTAGATCGGTTTCGCTAAAACCATTGTTTTCGTGTGTTTTTGATGACGGACAAAGGTTTTTGAAAACGAGAAGATAACACTTCTATAAAAATGCCTAGAGAATACACCATTAAAATTTGAGCCAATTGCCGTTCTTAGTTACTCAGACGTGCTTTTCTGATGTCGAAAAAATGGTAAATGCTTGTTTCGGGTTTTCTCAGGAACGCCTTTGAACTAATTGGTGCCTCCATAAGCTGGTTAAGACTCTTTATAGGCCACATACAATGCAATAAGAATCAACCAAATTGCACCATTTGGCTAGGCAGGAGAGAGTGTGTAATATAGAAAAAATTGACCTATACACTGGGATAGTTTAAGTAATATGGATCTTTCTCTTTAGTATACAAATGGTCCTTAGCCCAAGGGCCGCCCAAAATACGTGATCCTGTGTCTCTGTCACCGAGAGAACCAGAGGTATCGGAAAAATCTCGTTTTTATGAGTGGTGTTTGGAACATATTGGTCATGTCTGCTGCTGCATGCGTAACGATAAGCGAACTTATCTTCATTATCATTACTAAATTTACAAGTAACTAAGATATGCTTTCTTACATGAAGACGGACAGAAGACTAAAGATGAAAGCAAGGAGACTAGGTGCCTCAATTGTTTTAAAAAATATGAAAACGAAATTACATCAACGGTTACTAAGTATTTGTAGAGATACACTATGGAGTTATAGTAAGGGGAGTTGTCATGACGTTACAAACCCAAAGCCGACGTCCGCCACGATAGTATGGCCAAACATTAGGTTCTGCTGAAAGTGGTTTGATAAAAAAATACTAATTTGCATAATTTACTGGTCTACTAGTCTTTCTGATTATAGTCTATAGCAAAAAGGAATCATATTTCATTCGTAATTGGATTCGTCCGAGAGAATTTTGGTTCCACTTATTTTTGCTGTTGTGGTATCCTTTTAGCATTTAACCTTACATTTCCTATCAGTCCAACACGAAAATTTCTCTTTCGAAAGTTTGGAAACGGAACAAGCATGGCAAAATATGTTCTCATCATTTTCGGGAAGAGGACACTGACCGAACATTGGCTTCGTCAATCCGTCTTAAGAGAAATACTGTATTATTAAAGTAGTCTTTTCATACCATATACATCTCTTCTTGGTTATTCGAAACGAGTAACAAAAGGAAGTTACATTAACGAGGCGAAACGCGTCGTATTATTGCATCAAACAGGTACTTAAGAACAGAAAACCGTCTGAAAATAGGGTCCTAATGCTGTATTACCCACA